>NW_027658704.1:377500-427500 GCF_041902795.1 Electrophorus electricus | reverse complement strand
GTCTGTGATCTGTACACTTCAAGGGTGTGATTATGCTTCGCTCACTCTATAAAATCACAGAGGCAATTTATGCTGCATGGACACCAACTTGTCTCTGAGCAGCAAGCCAAACCCCTAACAGCTCAATCCTAAACACAGGCACATATTTATTACACAGTCTAAATCTCTGGACTGCAGACCCCATAAACTCTGGTCTCATGGACTTAGAATCTGAGTTGTTTATTGAAATGATCAACATCATCATGTCAAATCTGCAAGGCTGCATAGTTGGAAGCATATGAAAAGTGCCAAGGGACTTCAGTTCAACTAATGATCTATGATCAACATTGACGTCAATATATAGTACCAGAAGCAAGATGTAGCTATTGTTTATGTTATTGTGAATTTAATAATTCTGCACTGGCACTTGGAGGAAGAGGGGTCTATTATTTGATCCAAAAGTTAGAATAAAATTTAAAACAGCTACAGTTCAACACATTTATCATCTTATATATAACAATTATAATTACCATACATTTAGAATAATTCCTTTATGCATGACATCTATGTTCAGGTAGACTCAGAAAGCACTTTGGGTGTCTTTGGGAATGTGCATGTGGTTGTTAAATTTACAAGTTTGCAAGTCTGAAGAAGACCGGAGAGTTTGATTGGGCATAGTTCACACATACTCACCATCCGTACAGTCATGCCTTCCCATATACAACACTCATCATATACAACAAAGAGATAACTGTTTGACATGAGAATTTGGACCTGAGTTTTACCACACATTACTTTTTAAGAAACATTGTCCACTGTTATTACTGAAATAGGTTTGGTGCTTCATATCAGTGCCACTATAGCTGTGTCCAAAACTGCCCTATTGACTATTTTTTCATGTGAAAATCTAGATCACTAACTTACATACACTATAGTATAGGGAACAGAATTTGTCCATTGTAGTGAATGATTTTGGACACAACTTTATGCATGTTATCTCTTTACTCTGTGACAGCAGATTACATCACAATCTACATGTACACTACGTGGTATTCTATATACATTGTTTCAGGAGCAATGTCAGCGAAAAGTTGCACATACACATTTGCAACAGAAATGGAGACATTTTATATGTGTTTCAAAGGATTATGCTTACACAATGATGATTCTATACTTACTCAATGATGATGCATATACACAACACTTATATTTTAAAAAATCCTTCAAAATAAAGTTCTTGCAATAATGCAGGAATCTGCAATAATGGTGGAAGTCACAATGTGAATCAACTTAATTATCAGGATTATATCGGTTATATGAGCAAACTCACCCTACCAACAGGAGAAATTATCCCAGATATCTACAAAATAGTAGATTCTTTAAATATTATTATTAGGCAAGTTGTATTTTTGAGGATTCATTTTATTATTGAACAATAAACAGTGCTCTCAGTCAATCCAAAATGTTAATAAACCTCAAACCTGAATATATAAGAAAGTAAATGTGAGGTTTTGGCTTTCTAAGGAGAATATCTATGTGAGCATAATTATTGGGCAAGTATTAGTGTGCGGAATTATTATGCAACCATGAAAAATGAAGATTTTCCCCAACTCACTTGTTTATTTTCATCTGTTAAAGTGAGAATAATAAACAAACAACTCAAAACTTACAAATAAACATTTCTCACATTTAAAATAAATAAATAAAACTTTTGAAAAATCAGTGACCAATATAGCCACACTTCTTTTCAATAACAAAGTCTGTCAGTTTCTTAATCTGTTGCTTATCAACTTTTTGTGCAGCAGCAACCACAGGTTCCCAGACACTGTTCAGAGAGCTGTACTGTTTTCCTTCACCAGAAAACTCTCCTTTAAAAAGGGACCACAAGTTCTCAATAGGGTTTAGGTTAGGTGTCATGATTCTTTAATCTTTAAGGCCTTTACTGGCAAGCCACATAGTGAAGTACTTCGATGCATGCAATGGAGCATTGTCCTGCATAAAAATCATGGCCTTCTTGAAAGATGCAGACTTTTTTCTGTCCCACTGCTTGAAGTGTCTTCTAAAAACTGGCAGTAGGTGTGAGAGTTGATTTTGAGTCTATCTTCAACCTGAAAAGGTCCAACTAGCTGATCTTTATTAATAATAATAATAATAATAATAGATGCCATCTTGCTGGCGTCTGAGTCCAAGTGGATCTCATCAGTCCATGAAACCTTCAGTCTTCATCAGTCTTCTTGATATTTCTTGGCCCGGTCTTGACATTTCACTTTATGTGTCTTGTTCAGTGGTGGTCGGGTTTCAGCCCTCCTTACCTTGGCCATATCTCTGAGTACAGAACACTTTATACTTCTGGACATTCCAGGAAGGTTGCAGTTCTGGATTATGACAGCGCTGGAGGATAATGACTTCCTGGTCACTTCACATTTGATTCTTCTCAAATCCTTGGCAGTTAATTTGCGTCTTTTTTTCTCAACATGTTTCTTGCAACAAAACATTTGATGGTTCTGTGATAATGACCCAGTATCTTAGCAATTTTAAGAGTGCTGCATCTCTATGAAATACTTTGTACAAGTTTTGCCTTTTTAGAGTCAGTTAAATCTATCTTTTTTGCCTGTGTCACACCCTCTGCTGCAACTCGGACTACTGCGGACTACACATCCCATAAACCTCCTGTACGGTCCCAGTTAGTGGTGTTCTAAATATATATATATATATATATATATATATATATATATATATATATATATATATATATATATATCCTATTGTCTCTATCTGTTGTTGCAAAGTCTCATTTGCCAGCCTTCTGTTTCTGAGCTGTAGTTTTGTTTTTGTTTTTTCTTGTTAACTATTTTGGAGATTTAGTATACCTGCCTGTTTTTAATATTCTCTTGCCTGTGCCCTTTGGATCTGTTTGCTCTGTTCCTCTACTAATCTACCCTTGCCCAAATTTGACTACTCTTTGGATTACCACTGTTAAACTGAAATTTTATGCTGCATTTGACTCTACATTGAACATCTGTTCAAAAACCTGACAGCCTGAGGAAAAGAAGTTGCCTAATAATTATGCACACCTTGATATAGGATATTGATCTCCTTAGGCCAAAGCCACACCCTCCCTCATTACAGAAACACACATCACCTAATATGCTTAAATCTAATAAGCATTCAAGTTTATTTTGTATGGTCAAAATACTCTCTTTCTCAAAAATTGTGTACACAGTGTATTAGTAGATAATAATACAGGGGATGTAATAATAATATAGAGGATGATTGGCCATGTCTTTACTTATTTGATTGAGAAACCCAGCATAGCATTTACACTAACGAGAAACTGCATTCCTACAAGTAACTCAATGCATATAACTCTGTGTCTGTGGTCATGTACAAAATGTTGTACAAGCTGCCTCAGTCAGTCATGTTGAAACCCTTAAACTGGATTCCACCAATCCAGGAACTCAGTTACAATCTGCAACTCCCCAGTACTAATCATTATCACCTGTTCCTCATTACCATTATGTAGAAATACCTGTTTAGTTCTTTTCAGAATTGTGAGGTTCTGTATTCTTAGTAAGTTGGCCTACTGAGTTGTTTGTGCTGTTTTTGGACCTTCCTTTTTTTCAGGTGTATGCCTCTTTCCCCCCCCATGTATACCATTGTTTGATTAGTGCCTGCTTGATTTTGAACTCAGAACTTTCCTGCTCCTGATCATTCTCTGGGAATTCCCATTTGTCATTGTCTGCCTCATACTGGTATTGACCACTGCCTGTGGCATTTACTTAATTGGATTACCCTAACTTCAGTAAAATGTTACTGTAGGCTTTATTCCTTGAGCATCTTTGTAATACTGTTCCATTATACTTGTATTGACTGATTATGCTCCTCAACCCAGATGGATTAATGTAGCTAACATTCTGATTACAGATGTATGTTCATGAAAGTTTAGTTTATTAGTTATATATAGCTGCCATATGGAAAAGCAGGATTATTGTTCAAATGTATCCATCTCTTTAGTTTTACTGACACTGGGAGATAAGGTGTAGTCCTGGTACCAAATGGTTAGAGACTTCACCACCTATTTGTAATCTGTTTCACATTTGTCCATGAGAACCAGTATATCCCTATCATCAGCAAATGTAATGATGATATTGAAACTGTGTTTGCCAGCACAGTCTAAAGTGAACAAGGAGTGTAAGATGAAGCCCTGAGGTGCATCTGTGGTGAAGATCAGTGTGGAGGTATGACAGATTATGAACACCCTATCAGGAAGTTGAAGATCCAGCTGCAAATAGAGAGCTTCAGTTAAAGATCAGTGTGTTTTGAGGGAATGATGGTACTGAATGCCAAGTTGTAATCAATAAAGAGCATTCACATGTTTCCTTTGTCTGGGTAGGTAAGTGCAGTGTGTGCCACCAATATGATTATATCATCCGTGGATGTGTTTTGATCTGTATGAAAACTGAAAAAGGCCTAGGGTGTCAGAAACTGACAGGTTATCAGAAAGGGAAGAGTCATGAAGAATGACTCCTCAAGAATGATAAGGTAAGAAATAAATGTTACATAATGTATAACGTACAGCTGGTCAGGACTTCAGAAGAGGCCAGTACCAAAACAGCAAACAAAAACCAAACTAAAGAAACAATACATCTACATACACTATAAAAGAAATATACAATTCTAAACTAATTCCCGGACAATAACCATGAACAAAATCCACTTCCAGTGCAAAAAAAGCAGACGAGATATATATATATATATATATATATATATATATATATCGTCTGGATTTTGTTCATGGTTATTGTCCATATATATATATATATATATATATATATATATGGACAATAACCACGAACAATAACCATGAACAAAATCCACTTACAGTGCGATATATATATATATACACACACACACACACACACACAACCAAGTCGTATTTACAGGACTAACTAACAATGATCAAAGAGAACTGAGCAAACTAACAAATGGAGTATGCAAAGGTGTAACAAGAAACTAACAAGAGTTCTAACACGAGTTCTAACACAGGCTAACAGGAGTTAACAAAGAAAAAAAATTAACAAACAGATAAAACAGGTGAACACACGTACACACACAGGATAACAATCACAAGGCTAATCAAAAGTATACTAAGACATGAGAAAGCTCTATGAATGCAATAATAAATTGGCTGCTCAGGTTAGCATGCACATGCTGTCATTTATATGAAAAAAACTAGTAACCAAGCAAGTGAGACTGACCCGGAAGTAGTATTTTTTTATTGAGGCGGTATTACACAAGGAAGCGTTGTCAGACAACGTTTTGTAAGCGTGAAACTAGTTAGCTTGATTAAGTAGCTAACGGTTTTGTCGTCGTTCTTTCTTTCTTTCGACCCAACAAAAATAAAATGTAAGTGTACCGATATTTTAGTCAAAAACAATTATAGATATGATGCATTATAAAATAATATATTGAAAGTAAAAGTCATGGAATAAGACGAAATGCAAGCTAGCTTTAGAAAACGAATAGCCATACCCAACTAGCTAGGCTAGGTTTTGAACCAACTAGATACTTTGAATTGACCGCTACCTAGCTCGTTCACGCTCAGATAGGTGTCTAGTGCTTGTTCACTTTAAATATTCTTAAGTGTGGTTTAACATCATGATGAACTATTTAATTGTTTGGGTCATTTGTTCTAGCCAAGCTAGCTAGCTAGTTTTAGTCCGTTTTAAAAGAAATCTCGAAAGTATGGGCATACTAGCGATAGCTAGGTTGGCAATATAGCGGGCTATTGTAACTACATTTTACAACTGATAAAATGAAACGATTTTATTATGTATTTTTGTACTGTTTACTTGTTTGTCAGGTAGCGAGCTAGCGGAGTGTGATAACTACTAAGCTAGCTAGTATTGAACGGAGTTCTGTGTTGGTAATACGAGTCGTAATAAGCTAAATCTTAAAGTACACCTAATGAAACTGTTTTAGGAGTCTCTTGAACAAGCCCAAGTCAGAGATGACTCCAGAGGAGCTTCAGAAACGGGAAGAGGAAGAGTTCAACACTGGACCCCTCTCTGTGCTAACCCAATCAGTTAAAAACAACACGCAGGTCCTTATCAACTGCCGCAATAATAAGAAACTATTGGGCCGAGTAAAGGCCTTCGACAGGTACTTGTTTCATGTTTCTGACTGATCACTGAACTACTTTAGCAGTTTTAATAATTTATGTGTATAATTACCTACAGTTAACTTTGTTTGATATAAACTTTAGTACATTTGACATTGTCAAAATACTTTGAAGAACCTCTGGACAAATGTACTATTAAGTGTCCATACATTTCATGGCTGATTACCACCAGCTTTTTCAGTTTGACCACAGATGATGGCAACCAACATTTACCTCAGAAGAATGATGCAAATTAAATTAACGTTTGTAGATCCGACCCTGCGTTTATAAACCTGGACTTTACAAATGCCTCCCCAATGCAGATTGAAATCCCTATAGTTTATCACATTTATAGTTTAATTTTAATTGTATCCCATTACAGTGCAGAGAGTAAAGTTTTTGTGCAAGCTGTAGGGTGCATACAAGAAAGTGGTGCATTTTTTTGTGAGGTGCACACAAGAAGATATTCCTGTTAATTGGAAAGATGATTACATTTCTGAATTTTCTGGATGAGAAAATACTAGCACTTGGGTGTCTAGCCTTTGCTTGTTAATAGACATTAAAAAAACAGGAAAAGATAACCTGTCACATTCTTGAAAGTATCTCTTTAGTGTCTTCTAAAAGTGCATTCCTTGTAAGTATTATTCCTTGTAAGTAATTTCTACCACTCCAATAATGGTTTTGATAAACATTTTGTTAATGACTAATAAATATGCAGCTGAATCAAGTTGTCAAATGGGTAGTTAGCTTTCACTAAGTAGCTAATGTGGAAATGGCTATTTTCTAAATGAAGTCAAAGTAATTTCCTAATGCATATCAATTGTCGGATTCACCACACAACACACCTTTGCAGTTTTAAATTCATTGCATGCTTGCGTTCTCCATTTTAGACAGACACTCTAATACACTTAAGATGGAGTTTTCTTGTTAGATTGCATGTACTTGTCTTACAAGCCCTTAAGATTTGCTTGCATAGCATTATACTATCATCATGTACAGTAATTCCTGACTGTGTTGTGTTGCAGGCATTGTAACATGGTGCTGGAGAATGTGAAGGAGATGTGGACCGAGGTACCCAAGAGTGGCAAAGGCAAGAAGAAGTCCAAACCAGTCAATAAAGATCGCTACATATCCAAGATGTTTTTGAGAGGCGATTCAGTCATTGTTGTACTGAGGAATCCCCTTATAACTGGCAAATAGATGTTTTGGTTTTTTTCACATTTTTTGTGATGGTAGATTGTTTTCTTTTTTTGGGTGGGGGACAGGCTTTGACCGAATTGCTTTCTAAATAAATTTTTGTATTTACTCTTGTCCGCCATTACTGTGATGCTTGCATATGTTTATTTGTTGAAAAATTCTAACCATAAGTTAACAAAGTTTGTTTTAGATTGTTGCATATTGCTAGCAAAAGCCTTTTCCAAAGTAACAAGACCTCAGATGGGCCCAATCCCTATGCCATCACTACCCTTTTATAATACTTTTTTCAGTATGGTGTTTTCTTTAGCTTTTGTTCCGTTCTTAATACTCAGATTTACACTGACAGCCCATGTATCCAACCACATATTTTATAATGGTAATTGGGTAACTACATAGCTTGTAGTCTGATTAATCAAGTGGGTTGCTAGCAAGCAAATAACCTCTAGTTAATAGAGCAACCCAAATTTACTGTGAGTTTATCTTTATTCCTAAAGAGTTGATCCTTGTTTAATTTGGGCCCAAAAAAAAAAAAAAAAACATTGGTGTAAAAGGGGATTTTTTTTTGATGCCTCCCCTCTTTGAGTTTCTCTGGTTTGCTAGTGTCCCCTGGCTGCAGCTTGAGTGTCGGTGTAGGTTTCAGCATGCAGGACTCAGTAAGTGACAAACTGCCATTTAAAGGGTTTTGCATTATTAATATGACCAGATGTGCTGACTGTCACTTCACACCCCTATCTGCAATTGTAAGTCTTTTCTTCTTCTTTTTTATGATCATTGCTAGCTCTTTCATACAGTCTGACACTGTCTTAAACTATACATTTAGTTCAAAAAACTAAAACCAACTTGTAAGCCATAAATTATATACTTTGAAGAAAATGGAACAAACATCTTTGCTCATGTCCTTCACTGGCCATTTACTACATATTTATGTGCAACTTTTGAGTTTTGCAAGTGCTGTCTTCAAGAGGTTACTGTGATGTTCTGTGTGCAGAAAAGACTAATTTTGATGGATATCTTAAACCACTGAAGCAGACATATTAACTTTCTTTAACTTGGCCAAATCAGGAAACATCAAAGACATTATTTGATACCAGTGAAATACCTATATTGCTTGCCATTTGTGCAATGATCACCCATAACGGTTCAGTTCATCTTTTATTTTGCCACTTGTAAGTATTAAAAGTATGGAATTAAAAAATATGGAGTTTGTTCAGAAACATAAAAACATTAACCTACACAATCTGTACATACAACTGTCCAGAGCTTACCCAACCAGAACAATGTAAATTCCTATACCAGATTAATACATATGTTAAAATTATTTCTATGGTACAACAATAAACATTCCTCAGGGTTTCTTTGCTCAGTCCTGCTTTGTTTAAAATTCTTAAAAGATATTTCAGAATCAGTGAATTAATACATCTGCGTATTATAATGTGCTTCGTATGTGAGATACACTTACTGAAATAAAAAAAAAACAAATATCCTCTATCTCTTGTACTTATTTTATCTTCAGAAGAGATAAAAATCAATTACTGAAGTGTCCTCATCATATTTTATAATAAAAGTTGAATCATTGTACACTTGACAGTCATTTAATGTAGCAACAGTAGAGCAGTGGGCTTAAAAAATCCCTGGGGTGATCCTATTCTTAATATTCAGGAAGTGGAGAGAAAATAATTGAACTTAAATCTTTTCAGGGGTGTTGCACAAACGTTTAAAATCCACTTGCACAGAGAATCTCCTATTCCCAGTTGTAAAAAAAAAAAAAAAAAAAAAGTAATTTGAATGGACAATTATATTAAAAGTATTTGATAAAGAGTATTCGGACATGAGCATTCCTGCATTAAAACCATGTGTAATATTGTGTAGGTCCCCTTTGTGCCGCCAGAATAGTTTTTTCCCATTGTAGTGTGGACTCCATGAAACCTCAAAGTGTCCTGTGGTATCTGGCACCAAGACAGTAGCAAGCAGATCTTTTAAGTCCTGTAAGTTGAGTTGGCCTCTGTGGATCGGACTTGTTTTTCCCTTGAACTAAATGAGATCTGGTGAATTCGGAGCCCAAATCAACACCCTGAGGTGTTTGTCATGTTCCTCAAACCATCCCTGAACAATTTTTGACATGAAAGCCAGGACCCATGATATCGCAGCAGAACATTTCCCAGAGCATCACACTGCCTATCCAGGGCTGACTTCTCCTATAGTGCAACTTCCCTAGGTAAGTGATACATGCACCTGGCCATCTGCATGATGTAAAAGAAAATGTAATTCATCTGACTAAGCCACCTACTTCTATAGCTCCATGGTGCAGTTTTGATGCTCATATGCCCAATGTAGGTGTACAGGAATCAGCATGGGCACTCTGAGCACTTTGTGGCTATGCAGACCCACACACAGCAAGCTGTGGTACACTGTGTTAACATTTATTTTTTCAGCAGTTTGTGCTACAGTAATGCTTCTCTGGAATTAGAGCAGATGAGCTAACGTTTGCTCCCCACACATATCAGTGTACCTTGGGCACCTATTACCCTGTCGCCAATTCAGTGGTTGTCCTGACCCAGTCATCTAGCCATCACAATTCGGCCCTTCATCATTCAGATCCTTATGCTTAGCAATTTTCCTGCTTCCAAATCATCTTCAAGAATAGGCTGTTTACTTGCTGCCTAATATATCTCACCCTGAGGCCTGGGGTCCGCATCCCACCCTATAGCAGATGTTCTAGAAGATCACCCCCTAACGTAGCCTCCCTCTGGCGCTAGACACCTGGAGTCTCTGTGTGTGGCAAGCTAGAATGATCAGTGTCAGATTTATGACTTACAGGTGAAGCTGTACGTGAGACGCTATTTTAAACTGAGTAGGATTTGCAAAGTAATTTCAGCAGATTTTAGGAAAATTGTTTAAGACTTTTGCATGATGAGATTAGGGGCGGTTTTGTTTCTGCTGTTTACTCTTAGGATTGATCAGTGAAAGATCTATGTGGGCTATGGAGGAAACTTATTTTTCAAACATTTGCATTTCTGTGTGTAATTCTTAACACCCTCAGCATGGCACTACAGCTTTATATGTTTCAGCTAATCTTCCCAGCCTTAAAAAATTTCAGAATACGTTTTCTTCAAATTTATCTGGCTATTAGGAGCAACTACCCTTGGCTACAAGTCTATGTTTTATTCAAGGGTTAGATGGACATGCAGAGGTAATGAGGGGAAGTGATTACGATAGTGATCGGCCATGCATCGATACTCAACACCCTTCATGCAACACAATGCCATCACTATGGTCAACATCGATTGCTGTAGTAACCTGAGAAGCTGCAGTATGTTTCCATGCAGCTCAGCAGCAGGGTTTCAGCTCTGTGAGATCAAGGATTCAAAGTGGCACAGCAGCCAGTGCTGTTCCAACACATTTTTGTTCTCTCTCACATTCTTTCTCTCCCACATACACACCCCAGTGGACACAAACTACATAAACGTAACACCTGAGATAACTTCACCAGATAAACATTAACAGTCAGTATTATTTAACCTAAAGCAGAACTTGCACTACATAACTAATATGAATATTAAAAATGTGGTTGTGAGCTATCAAAACAAGAAGTTGAATGCATCACACTATTGGCAATTAAACTGTTTAATCGTGTGGGAAGTTTTCACTATAACCAAATAGGAGTCCAACAAGTACAGAAATGCAATGTGTGAAGACTCGGACCAACTGATTAAACAAGTGGATTCACATATGCTCCTGCCTGATTGAAATGAAAACCTGCAGTAACACCATCCCTTTCCAATGATTGATTGCCTTCCCTTGGGCTACAGTTTGTCACTGTACATGTCTGAGATGCATCGCTAAGGTAAGGGTACCTAAACAAAAATGGTTAGTAAGTGTATGTGCAAGGCAGGTGTTTCTTTCTTTTTTTGGTATTTCCAGGCCTGAGGCCTTGCCACCCACAACATCTATGGAGCTACTATGATTATTAATATTTTCCAACATTTGTGCATGTATATAAACCACTATATCCCAAAAAGAATCATTCATTTACACAATAGCCCCCAGCATTCCCACTTACACAAAAATGTAAGTGATCAAGACAAAATAATAATAATAATAATAATAATAATAATAATAATAATAATAATAATGATGATAAATGTAAATGTTTGCATGTGCACATGTGTATGTGTACCTGCTTCTAATGTGTAGTAGTGTTTAAACCTCATAGTTAGAGTGAATCTATATATATAAACAAGGGAAGGCTAAAGAATAAAGAGAAAAGAGAACAAAGAAGCAGGAACATAAAGAATGTGCATGTGTGTATGTTTAAGAATGAGGATGAGTGCATTCAAAGTTGATAAAATGGCAGCTATATTTTTGATAAACTACACATTTTTTTCTAAAGAGATATGTAAGAGGTGAGTCCCACAAGACAGCTGTTTTTAATAGCACCCAATGAATGTTAGTCAGGCCATAGTTCAGAAATGTTGTTCTCAAACTATCATCAAAGAATCACATAATTTATGGTCATTAACATTAAAAATGTCCACTATAATAAAAATAATCTAATTTGAAAGTTATATAATAGCACATGATACAAATATGGCTATATACAGCAAGATAAGACAAAGTCAAGGACAGTTGTATATAACATCTAACAAACAATACACCATATGAACAGACTAAGTACTACGTAAATAGCCTAAATAAAATAACATTACACTGTACTAACAGTCATGAATCTTTCCAGGCCATCTGAATCAGTGAGATTAAAGTATGTGTATTTATAAAGTAAGTTAAGCAGCTGAAACAAGAGTACAAAGAGCATTGGTAGAAGAAAAAAGAAAGTCTCTCAAAAGTTAAAGAAATATAAGTCAAGTCAATTTTATTTATATGGCACTTTTTACAAAAGCTGTTGTTACAAAGCAGCTTTACAAATGTGCGAGTCCAAGCCCCCAGTGAGCAAGCCACGGGTGACAGTGGCAAAGAAAACCTCCACAGAGCATGAAGAAGAAACCTTGATAGGAACCAAGACTCAAAGGAGGATCCCATCCTATGGCCGACAATGGACACAACAACAGTAACAATAAGGAGCAAAGTAAGTAGTGAAAGAGAAAAGAAAAAAGAAGCAATTAATTTCTAGTCCGGTTTTCTAGAAGTCCTAGTCTGGCCCCCGATGGTGTGTGCATGTCCGAAACCCATCCCACACAAGAATTTCCATCAAAGGCAACAGAGAACTAGTTGTCTGGGGTATAGGTGTGGTGGGCTATATAACAGAAGAAATAAAAAAATATATTGATGGCCTTTATCTCACCAGACTGTAGCAGATATTTGCTTAGATTAATGGCTTCACTGTGAAGATACCATATTGTTGGTGTAAATGTAAATGTAAATGTAAAATGTTGGTGCCCTTCCATTTTGTGTATTTAGATCGCCACCTGATGGCTCAAATGTTATATGCATTCCTATGTTTCCTTAGCGTCAGCAGAGAATGAATCCTTTAAAATCCAATCACAAACACCATATCAATGATTGAAGTTTGTAGTAATTAATATAGTAATGCCTGTTGCCATTAAGCTTTAAATGATGTGCAGCATTGCTATATTGCTCCTGCATCAAAGGGTTTAATGAAAAATTCCTGAATCTGGATTCTTTTTAAGGCCATATGACCTTACAAAAAGTAACATTTTATAATTGTATTATGAATCCAATTTATGATATAAATTGATTTCAACTAAAAATGACATATTAAAATCTGGAATATGTGCCTATTCTGTGTGTGAATAATACACAAAGAGAGTGGACTCTGTTGAGCAAAGGTCTTACTGGAGGATGGACAAGGCTAGGATTGCAGCTCACAAGCTTTATGTCCTGTGTGATACTGGACAGAATGAGACTGATATAGAAGAGAGTACAGTAGCATGTCCAGTGGGTTTATCTTTCAGTCAAGTACCACCATGGCTAGTTTTTTCCCCTACAAGGCAAAATGTTTACAATATTAAGCAATATTAAACATACTGTATATTACAAAAGCTACAATATCAAGTTTTTATGTAGAGAATTTCAGAGAATCAGACCCTAGGAACTAAATGCTAACTGCTCACACTTTAGCTGTTGGATAACCAGTGTGATCTAGTTATAATATATTTAACATATTATTTTTGCTAAGCTTTAACAGGGAAAAATCATGAAGACATTTGAAAACTAATTAAGTAATCTTTAAGTTTAAAATGCATTGGTAACCAATAAAGTGATGTATTAATTATGTTGGAGTAATTTTGAAAATGTTTTAATTTTGCAGTAGAGCATGTAGATAGATAAAAAAAAACATTTCAGTAATCCAGTCTAATTGTCTAAAAAGTCTTCATATGCACTTCTGTTATGTTATTCCATATCAAATCATGAAGGTCTTTACTATCATCCAAACTATATATGGTATACAGTAGGACAAATATCTTTCCTCAATGAACTATGGTGCAACATGCACAGCACTGTACTCAGTACAATAGTTACCATAAACATTATGGCCAGTGACATCTATTTTACTAATGTGATAAACTGGTTTAAAGAAAATAGTCAATTATTAAGTATCTGTGCAGGATACCTTGACTGGCTGTACACAATGTAGACTAGTAGCTGAATATTACTGAAAAATAGTTCAATGTGTTTCTGATAGTATACATTAGAGTAGTTTATCCATGTGGACGTAGGGGAGGGGGGACAGTCATTAAGATGTCTTAAGGGACAAAGCACTTATAAAAATTAACATGTTGGGGATGTTGGCTCCAGCACTGAAAACACATATATCATATATTCATACAGCTAACAAATGTATAAACTAACAAAAATAACAAAATGCCACTTTGTCTCTATATGTTTATACTTTCTTTTTACTCTTTTTTTCCTACACTGTCTTATAACTCCTCCAGTGACTTGGAAAAAAATCTCTATGTACCAGTACCAAGGACAAATGATCTCCAAATATATAAAAATCACTTTTGTAAGTCACTCTGGAAAGTGATATAAGCCTCTGCAAAGTGACATAAATGTAAAGTTTCTCATTGTCAGCAGTGGAAAGAATGTCGTGGATCTTAGAGATATTATAGTGGGTACAGTATAGTGCTTTTATGGACATTACTGATGTGATCTCTGAAGCCAAGATCACTCTGAAAAATGACTCCTAGATTATTAACATACGTTTTGTCTTTCGGAGATAATGAACCAGTTTATCATGTCTCTCTGCTTCTTTTTAATTTATAGCAGCCTTTTCGATTAGGTCTCGAAACACACTACATAAAAACCTGATTCAGGCACTTGCCCCTTTAAATTAAAAGGGGACCCTGAATTCTTATTTTTTTTGTCCACTTCACCAAACGTTGCCCTTTTAAACCAGGATAGGAATTATGGCGCTGGGCTGTTGAGGGAGAGGCGGATATTTTCCCCAGCTCAGGAGGGAGGGCGGAGACAGGAATACTCCGAGTTATAGAATTAAATTAGGCAGATTAGTGAATGACGTTGGGAGTTTATTGAGAACTGTAGCGCGTCAAGGATTTGGAAAAGGCCATTCAGCGGCTGCACAAACTAAATTTCTATATGAATAATTGCGTATAAATATATTTTGGAGCCTAATATTTATTGAGCGAGAAATACACAGATGAGTCCAGGATACTGATTGGAGTTGACAAGCCCGCTCCACTCTCCCACCCTCTTTTCGCCCAAACCAGGAAATTAACGAGTTGAAATCCTTGCACTTCCCTTGAATATATAAGAAACTATTTCTAGAAAATAGGAAAAAAAGCTTTTGGAGTGAGGTTATTCGATGAATAACTCATCGACATTGTCGCGTTTGGGGTTTTGTTTTGGCTGTATTTTCGTCTGAAGGCTGTCCAGAAGAGAGACGATCTACAGAGTCGCTAGACAATGAGGTAAAGCAGGTCGAATGAGACTTGCCTATGCTTTTGTGTTGACTTTGTTTTGGACATGATACAGTGCAGTGCATAGTTTTTGTTGCTTCGGACACAGGCGGTGAAAGTTTTTTGGGGGGTATATAACGATTTTCTTCATACGCCTACTATGTGATTAGATCTCGATGTGAGTCTTTTGGATATCGTCAAAGCGGCCGACTCAGAGTTGTTTATGACTTCAGAGTGTTTAAGCAAGTAGAGTCTCATATAATGTGTGTTTACTCATTTGAAATCTCAAAAAAATCGAGAGAATAGGTGCGTGAAGTATACTAGCTTTGTGGTAGCGGTTGTGTTGTCTGGATCTGACAGTCCGTTAAGTTCTCATTCTGTTGCTACTTTATGCAGTTTATAAAACATTTTAATATCACTTTAAAATTTAAGTCAGTGAAACCGATAAACTCAGACGGCTGGATTTAATTATTTTTCTTGTCTGTTTGGCTTGTGAGCTAATTTTGTGGCTAATCTGCGGTTTACTCTAACTATGGAATATTTTATTATACTATACAATGCACATGTCCACATACAAGCTAAATAATATTTTCGTTCGGGAGTGCGAACTTTATAAATGCAGCCGTTGCATTAGCTACCTGTCCCTTTGTACGTAGTCCCCTTCCTCCCTCCTTGCAGTTGGCGAGGGTGTACCCGGAACTACATGTAAACCATGTGTGGCACGCAAAGATGTGCATTCCACATCTTGTTACAGCCTGTGCAGTTAGCAGTCCCGGATTTACTCCGTATTGTGTGGAATGCTGCTTTTCACTGTTTCTTATACAGTGGTCCATTTTTTCTTCCAATACATCACAAGCTAACAAATAAAAATGATTAGGGAATTATTAGGGAATACTGAGTTGCCAATTAATTCCATTCCTCTTCCATCTCAACAACCTTGCCAGCAATAACCTGCAAAACAAGTTGTCAGAGAGCTACCATTGTCTCAGATTAGAAGCATGTATTCACGCGGTCTCAACAGTGTGGGCATGCAAATTGATCTTCACTAATGATTCTAAGCAGCAGATGCTGCAGATGTCTTACCATTTTAACAGAGAGCCATTGTTTGTTGCCTTGCTGATGAATAAACTTAAGTTGATCTTGTTCTGCAATGGTTGTGAAATCCTGCCAGGCTGTAGTTTGGTGAAAAGGTTGCTTTTTTTCTGTTTTTCTTCCTGCCTGGGGATTGCCTAGTTATTCAGTAATAGAGTATCGTCTGACATTGAAATCCTGAAATTAACAAATCTGACCATTTCATTTACCCACAGCTCTGGGTTAAAATTTCACTGCTATCAATCATTTCAACATAGGAAGTATCCAGCCTGGTTGCTGTATTAAGTCCAGTCATCCCAGTCAGTTTGTTCCTCTGTTTATTTCTGTCGCTATCACTTAGAACATGTTTCATGTTTGATTAATGACAGTAGCACAATTAGCTGGTGTTATCAGCCTGCAAGGCCTGCAGAGATTTGCCAGTAAACAGCTTTCTTTGTTTGGTAATGCTCATAGGCTAGATGAGGGCTTAAGCCAGGATGCACTGTGTGCTAGTCAGAGGTTAGTGCCAACTGTAGGTGTGGCATTTGCATTTGGAGTTTATGGCTGTTGTTTCTCAAGAGGAGAACTAAAGAAATATTGTTTGTGCCAGTAAAGCAGGCTTTCATGCTTGTGAAGCTGAAACAAAATAAAATCAAGAAATCAAAGACAAGGACAAAACATTAGATGTGTCTGTCGTCTTTTAGTCTTGGAGAAAGACTGTTGATCAGATCAAGGAATAAACCAGAATCAAAATTATAGTGTTCTGTACTGTAGAATGTGTAGGCCCACTACACCATTTTTTAATAACCTCTGTTTTTCACTACCTTATCATTAACTTGTTTTTACCACAATGCTTTTTATACATGGAACCAAAAATTATGAAAGCCTGAGTCTTTTTGTTTACACTTCATTTATTTCCTATCATTCCATTCTTGATTTGTCCTGTGGGATTTTTATTGCTGTTCTGATGAGTCATCACTGAGAAGACATATAAAATGTGTATTGTAGACATCCTGCTCATAAGCCTATACAATGTGTATAGGGATTTTGTCCCAAGTTAAGATGCGCAATTTTACTTCTTCACGATTTCCATTTTAAATCAGTTATACAGTTAATTATTTAACTGTTTAGTTGCCAATTATTTTCAGATGGAAATTCACCTGCATGACCGCAGAGGGTTTTGATGGAGACAGTCACTTAGGAAGGTTAAATGGTGGTCTGGCTGCTATGCCAGGGAACTGGCTCTTTGGTCCGGTGGTCACATTGACCTCCTGTCAGACCTGGGTTTGAGGCTTGGGTAGGGTTGCTGCCTTCAGCCTTCATCACAAGGGTTCACAACAAGATGTATAATTACATGAAGTTAAAAGGCTCTAGAATGATGTGACAAACCTATGAACAAATGACTTAAAATTTAACCTGTGTTTAAAGAGAAAAGTATGAGGGGGAAAAAAGCTGCATATGTTCCAAAGCATACCACCACAGTGAAAACATTGCTGTGTGGCATATATTTCAGCCAGTGTGATAAGCAGTGGGATGCATTTGAAGTCTATATTACAAAACAGTTTAGGATTTTGTAATTGTTTTATCACATTCTATTGTTTTTATGGGATTTGCATTTATTATTTATTATTATTATTATCCTTATTTAACTATGCCAAGGAAAATAGTTTTCCATTCTGTTGCACCTTTTAAGACTCAGCAGGCTAATGGCAAAATCAGCAGATCTTGCATTTTTTCATGTGGTTTGAATATGCTAAAATGAAGAATTATTAAGAAGACTTGTTAGCTCCATGAATTTACTTTAGTTACTTGTTTAGTTATTCCTTCTCTTCGCCGGCTTGGTTTCTGTCTTCTGCTGCTTTCTCATTTCCTCAACCCTGAATTTCCTTTACTTCAGAGCCAAACTAGAAACTTTTTTTTTTTTTTTTTTTTTTTTTAATAAAGAATGGATTAGTAATAATTGGTTGCAGATACATGGTCATGAACAGTGCTAAAACGCTATTTTGTTTCGTTTAAATTCTTTCACTTAAAAGGCAGATAACCTGTTAGTCCAAACTGGGTTATCAGAATGGTAGCAATGCAAATCATCACACGTGTGTATTTGGGCACATTTGTTAATGTGTAGATCAGTTTCCTTAATAATATTTGCCCCAAATCTGATCCAGCATTTTTGCTGATATTGACCTGATTGATACTTGGGATCAGATCAGTGCCATCTCTATTATTAGGCAACTATTCAGTGATGAATACAGCCACCCTTATTCTCATTAACTGCTATCAACCTTCTATCCATTGAACCAGTTTCTTGACCTGTTTGCAAATGATTTTAGCTGAGGCAGCCATCACAGCCTCTCATATGCTGTTGAAAGAGTTGAATTGCCTTCCCTTACTGTAAATCTCACACTTGATAGTGACCAGAAGTTCTCATTAGGATTTATTTTTATTTGCTGAGGGGACCAGGTCACTGTCATTGTGGATTGATAGTGTACTGTATCTGTGTGTAGCGCAGCAAACCTCTTGGGCACATGAATTTAAGCAATATATTGGACCTGTACCTTTATAATTTCTGGGATGCATTTTTGGTATTGCTACATGCACATTAGAAGACCTCCAACTGTTCATTTATTCTTTCTCAAAGTTCTACCCAGCTTTTGAATATACATGGAGTATAGCGCATCCTGGCATGAAGATGGCCTTTTTGGATGTTTCAATAAAGTTTGCTAATTCTTGGTTAAATACTACCATCTATTATAAACCTACAGACTCTCCGTCCTATTTGCAGTACAATTCTTCACACTCCAAAGCCTGTAAAAACTCCATCCCTTTCAGCTACTTAGACTAAAACACATTTGCAGTGAGAATGAAGACACCAGAAAAGCATGGAAATGTGTGAATATCTTCAAAACTGAAGGTTTACTGAGGAAATCGTAGATGATGCCTTTGCTTTTGTTTTACCTGTTCAGAGAGCGGGATGCACTGACTACAAGAATTCCTTTCGCACGGACTTATCATCCTACAAAAAAAAAAAAACAGCCACTAAAATTACTGGCATGAAAATGAAAAGGATCAATTATCATCCATTCTCCCTCATGAATCACTGTAGAAGCCATCTACTGTATTACTTGTAGGAGATGTAATCAGCTTTACATTGGAGAAACCAAGAAAAGGCTTGCTGATTTGTTTGTTTAACACCTTTGGACCATCAGAATAAAGGATTTGTCATATCCAGTGGCAAGGCATTTTAATACTAATGGATACTGCCTTAATTACCTATCTGTAGGTAATTGCCAGTTGTTGCTATGGCTGCAATGGAATTAGGAAATTCCTTTGAAACTTTTATTTTCTCTTGGAACTTTAGAACCTCATGGAACAAATGTTAAGTTTTAAACAACTACTTTTTCATATATAAACTGGCTCCTCCTCCTACTAATTCAGAAGCGCTTTGCTTGCACAGCTGATGAAGGACCTCTGTCCGAAACCTTCCGTTTCTCTGGAAATGGTATGCTTTACTACAATTTTGAATCTTTTTTCTCTCTCTCTCTGTGTGTGTGTGTGTGTGTCATAAAATTCCATCCCTCGCTGTTAGGGCTTCTGCTAGCCTTCGAGTTTGAGGGAGAAGTGCTCTTCTTAGGATTGTGCTTTGTGGACTGAGATTTGTCATTTTTGGGAACTACTGGAGCCACTCCTCTGTTTTAGAGGTCACAGCCCCAAATTCCCCTATCGCCACTGGGACAAGCTTTTATCTACTTCTTTTAGTCCCTGGTATTTTTCCAGTTTCTCATATTACTTTCTTGTGATGTTTTCCATCAATTGGGTCTGCTACATTATATTATAACTGCTGTTTCTGCATCTTATCTACTATCACAGTGCCTGGTCAGTTTGTTTATCTGACTGGATCTGGAAGTCCCACAGGATCTTGTTGTCCTCTACCACTCTCTGTGTTTCCTCCCATTTCGACTTGAGGGTGTTCAGATCATATTCCTTGCATATGTACCTGTATATGATGTCCACCACTTGGGTGTCTCTCTCAGTGTATGCTTTCCCTGCCATCATTTTGCACCCTATTACTAGGTGTTTATCTCATGGGATCTTTTACAAAGTCTGCATCTTGGGCTTTCTCTGGTGTGATGCACCCCTGCATTGATCGACCTAATGCTTAGTGCTTGATCATGTGCTGTCTTGATTAGTGCATCTGTGTTGTCCTTCGGTCCTGCCATTGGTAGGATTGTCTTATGACAGACGCTTCTGCAGTCTGTTAGTGGTACATTCCATGGAGGGGCTTATCCTGCTATGAGACTGCCTCTCCTTCCATTGTGACCACTTCTCCTGTCTGACTGAGGCATACTCAATTTGGCTGGCATACAGCCTTTGGATTCAGTTTTCAGGTTGTAAATTTTGTATGTCATCTTGCAGTTCTCTGAAAATTCATTTATGCTGGGTAATTCCAACTTGTACTCTGAGGGGCTTGCAATGGGTCCTAATGAGCACTGTGGTGAAGCAAAATTTAACCAAATTAATTTGAGAATATTTGGACAGTTTAAATATTTCTTGTTCTGGAGAATACCCAATGGCTGACTTTGGTTGCTATTAATTTAAGTCTTTTCAATCGGAGGACTTTTATCATTTGTTGGTATTTTTGTGTCTGTAACCTTAGGATATTTAGGAAGATGGACACCATATGAAAAATTTGTACCCTTTGGTTTAGGATCCTTACAGGGACTAAACACTGAATTTCCTGCACAGTCCCATATCTTTGTCCACAGGTCTGCATTTCCCAGATTAATTAAATGTCTAAATTATGAAATACTATAAGCATTTAATTAATTAAATTCTTTCTCTTATGACATGTTTCCTGTGTGCGTCCTCCAGTGGCATTTTTAACTTCATGTTTTTAACAGGGTGTTAACACTTTAACCTGTAAAGGGAATTAAGAGGGGCAAGGCAGCTGCTCGTTCACAAGCCCAAATAAGGTCATGTAGAACAGCAGCTACAGTCCAGGAAGAGAAGGAATGTTTGGTCTACTCACTGCAGCTGTAGAGAATGTTGTGCACTAACAGTGAGAGTCTTCTTATCATTAACATTTCACAATTATTATTCCTTTCTGCCTTCTGTAGTCATTTGAAAAAATACATGTCTGGCACAAAAGGGAAAGGGAAATGGAAAAGTAGAGAGAGGAGTGTGCAAGGACAACTTTGGGGTACACTTTGTTTCTTTTGCAGACATTCTACCAGGAAGCTAGTACCCTCCCTTGTAGCCCCATCATTTCAATTTGGAGCTACACTGTGCCTACGCTTTCAGCTGTAGCACCATCACTTTCGAGGAGAAAACTGTGAGAAGCAATTTGCATTACTAAACTATCATCATTTTATTGTCACGAAATTGATGTACATCTCCCCCCCCCCCCCCAAATTGGCAATTTCTGCTAAAGAGGCTGTTTAAAAGTTTACTGAAGCTGCTAATGTGTTTAGTGTCATGTATAATTAAAAAATAGAAAATGTTGTGTTCTTGTAAAAAGCATTGCAGTAAAATGCTGTGATGCAGTAAAAAGATAGTCATCACCCAATTTGCAACCCACACACCGTTTTATTTGTATACTATTTTATTTTTCTAGCTTTCGGCCCACCACTAATATTACACTTTTTAACTCCACAAAAATTGTGTACTAGTTATCTCATGAGTGGTGCAGCTGTCTGAGCCTTGCATTTGAATCCTGATGGTACTGTAAACCCTGTAGATTATAATGGTCTGTTTCCTGTGTGTCCTTAGTTGGAAGCATGTTTTTTTTTTTTTTTTTTTGGGGGGGGGGGTGCATAAATAAAGTTGGTAATATTTTTAAATGCAAGTAAATAAAACACTAAATAAAATGGCCACAATTAAGGTGCACTTTTACATTAGCAAAAGACTTCAAAACAGTCTGTATGTGGTCTGTTGATTTTGTAACAATTACATTTTAATATATTTTTTAAAATTCATGAATAATTTGGATTAGCATGCTAAGTCTCGCACGATGCATCTTTTTGCCATATAATTGCTTCAAGCACTGATGTGCATTCCTAGAGCCAAGGCCCTGTTCTTTTATTCTGTTATCATATTTTTGCATGATTTTGTCATGAACCATGAAAAATTAAACTAACGCAAGCCTAACACCTTCTCTGAATTGGCACCTCCTTTAGTTTTGAATTGGCACCTCCTTTAGCTTTTGTTTTGTTATGAGGACATGATGTTTGCCAGATAAACAAACATGGAGTGAAGGAGTGAAGGAGTGGAAGGGAAGAAATAAAGGGGAAAATGATGGGCTTGACTATACTTGTACTGGAAGCAGCTATGACTGTTTGTTGGGTTATTTTGGTTGGTTGGTTGGTTTGTTTTTGTTTTTTTCAGTTGTGCCCCTTCCATCCACTGTAGTTTCCTGTTAACTCTTTAATGACCAGGTGCTTCATGTATAAAACCTTGCATAGATGTAATACTGAAATGTCACACATTTATGACCAATCTGGTTTCCCCCCCCCCCCCCCCAATTGGCAATTTCTGATAAAGAGGCTGTTTAAAAGTTTACTGAAGCTGCTAATGTGTTTAGTGTCATGTATAATTAAAAAAAACAAAACATATTTTTTATTTATAAAACCAGGTGTAGCCTGTGCAAGATTCGCACATCTTTCTTTTATACATATTAAAAGAATGCCAGCCATTATCTGTTTGTTCACAAAACAATGAAATGGCATAGCCCAAGTGTACGCACACATTTCTTTAATATTTTGATGGAGCATACATTTATTTTAGTCACAAACAGTTAATTTACTGTTACTCATACAAAAGCAAACATTATTATGCAAGTACTAAATTTATCTTAATTCTTTGATTAAGTTTGCCAGTGAGCAATATCATGATATTGTGAGAGATTATTCTCATGTGATTTAGAAGTAACATCAAATAGATGTCTAAGATGCCTTTGCTGCTGTTGCAGAGAGCATATGTGATGTCACACAGGCTGAGCATAGCTATGGATAAGGCCACTGGTTCTGATTGGCACCCATTTGCAGAGGGAGATTGCAAGGAATTACACTTTACTTGTCCTTCTGCAGTCCTGACCATCTTTGGTCTTTGCTAAAATGCAAATTCGTCTGACTATAAAGGCCACTCACTATTCAATTGGTGTGAGCACCAGCATTCTAGAACTTACACTACTGATGTAGAGAAATATAGTTGAAATTCATTTTAAAGCCAAAAGTATGCTCTGGTCGCATGACAGCACAAAGTTTTAGTTAAATGTACTGGTACTCAAGATCATTCTAAACAATTTAACTAAGGTTGGACCAATGTGAGTATACTCTTGTGTCTACGGATTGTTCTGTTCTGCATCATAGTTTTCAGTAATCGGTGAGTGTTGTATGATGCCTCAAGAGGGTCTGTGTTCAGCTAGAGGGACTGACATCTTTTTTGGGTGTTTGAGTATGAGTAAAAATTTGGACTAATGCTAGTAGTCACTTTATGACTCTGACTATGCTTATTCCAAACACAAGATTTTGCAATAGGGATGGAAGATGTATCTCTCACTCCATCTGAACCCTTTCTTGTGCTGTCTGGCAAGCCTCCCTTGCAATGGACTTGCTGATTACAGTCCTTTTGAAACATACATTGTAGCCTTGGAGATAACCAAAGCAATTGGTACTTGGAAACTTCCTCTGTTCATACATTGCCTAGGTGCGGAGAGACAGTGTTTGCGCAGGACACTTGGTAACACTGTTGACATAACACTGCTGTGGGTCTCCTAAGTAAACGTTTTGCTGCTCCACGATTCATATTTAGGCAACATTGGCAGCTGCCCGATGAATCTGTATGCCAGTATGTTGCTTTCCTATGAGAGTTGGTTAGCTCATGAAAGTTCGGAACATTGTAAGGTTGGACACAATGTGGGGCTAGTAGCATTCAAATAATGCAAAATTGGATGGGTATGTTCCATTACCTTTGGACACAGGTGTGTGTGTGTGTCTGTGTCTTGAATGCTGACACCTATTTGTAATTTTTCAGTTCATTACCACTGTCCTTGTCCTCTTTTTGGTTACGGGGATTCCAAAATTGATCTGGTCGGTTTGCTCTGAGTGATGCTTTGTTATGGGGCTAAAGTTTTTTTTTAATATGTTGCTGGCTGGGTGGGGTAATTTTAAATGGGACAATAAAACCTCTTCACTGCATTGGGGTTCTTCTTTCTGGGCACAAGGAGTTCATCAATTATGACTGTGGCCACGCCTTATTCCAATCATTCAGTCATTGCACCATGCATGTGTGGGGGTCATAGCCAAGCTGCAGCTGCTGCTGGAATCTAGCATCATTGAACCAGTTTCCTTACCTTGGGTCCTGGTGATGGCTAAGAAAGTCAGAAAAGGTCAGTGCTCTGATTGAAGCGCACTGCGTGTCTGTGTGGCTCTGCGTGCAGTTAATAAGGCCATCACACCTCACAAATACCTGTGTCCCACTGATGAAATTACTTAGTTCTGTGGGTCAACATTGGTTTCAAAACTTGACCTTAGACAAAGCTACTTACAAGTCCCACTTTACCCCATCGGCAGATACCGCATGGACTTTGTGACCCATGGGTGTTTTTCCTGTATATCTGCATGCTGTGTGGTTTAAGCTCCCCTGCTGCTTCCAAAAGATAAGGGCCTCTTTGATGCTTGGCATTCCAGCTGCAGTTATCTACCTTGATGATATACATAATCCCTCTTTTGTCTGGTGGTCAAGGCAGTTGTGTACAGAGGGACACATGGACTGTGTCATACACAGGAGACACTCCCTGGAGGTGAAGGCATTGTGATGGAGAATGTCATTCTGACTTTGTCCTAGGCTTCACAGTGGATACTGACTATGTGGAACAGGACCTCCTCTAAATGCTACATACACCCCTTTAGGCCATGGTATCTCTGACAAAGCTGAACAACACCCAGTTATCTTGCTTTGCACTTTCATCCATGAAGGCTGGACTCTCAGTCCCAGAGGACCTGCGGGTGTTGACAAATATTGTGTACAAGCAAAAATTTCAGCTTTCATATACACATGTAAGGATGTACAGAAAGTTCATTTGATTTGAGGACATGCCTGTTACTATACAGAGTTTAGGCCATAATTATGCACATTTATAAAATGAATAGCATGGTAGCTTTTTACCTACTTTCACAGTCAGGCAAGCTACTGGAAAATTCACTGTCCCAAACTAAATTTCTATTGTTCCCAACAAATCTTTGTATTTTAAAGTAATATTCACATATACAAATAAGCACATACAAGTTAGATAAGGTACATTCTCACAGTATACTTTATGAAACCTTTGCCTATTTACAAAAAAAAAACATATTTCTGTTTTAACCCTGTGATATGCTGGTGTGACTAACTTGGTCACCTCAGAATCATCTTCATTGTCATGTCATATGCACATGACCAGTGGTCCAGATGTGCTAATGGCTTTTTTTGGCAATTTCTAAAATTTGTAGTTCTGAAAAAAATCCTCTTTTATCTGCCTTGTTAGGATATTCCCTAAAAAATTTGCAGAACATTTTAAGTACAGAGGGGTCAAAAATTGACCCATAAGGGACTTAATCTGCAGACTCGCTTTACTTCATATTCATGCTTTGCCATTTTCTTGCACACCCCGCTCTGACGTCTGTGTCAACAGGTAATATCATTGGTTTATTTTGGCTGTACGAATGAATAAGAACTCCCCCCCCCCCCCCGTTATGAGAGGTTAAATATTCAAGTGAATTGAGTTTGGCATTACCACCCCAACATGAACTAGCTAAACCGGGCAAGTGACTTTTCATGCTGCTGTCCTGATATGTTTTTCTTGCCCTGGGCATTCGGATAACTGTTCTTCTTGAACTCTGGATAGTTCTGGTCCTAAAATCTGATTGGCTGAGTAGTGTTGGAAGCTGTTGTAAAATCATCAATTAGGCCATGGTTTTGGCTGTGATTTTCAAGTCTGTAGTCATGAACATTGAGGGGGACCAAAGTTACCTGGAGGCCAGGGAATTCACTAACTCGGATGATGATGATGATGATTACCATTACTATTATTAAAGACTAATAAAGTATAACAATACTCATATAACCAGAAATCTGTGTATTGATATATTAAGACAAGTCCAGATATTGTGACCAAGGTTTAGGAAATTGATGTTTTATTTACTTACAAGTACACTTGGTGGGCATCAGGAGCATCTGCTCTGCTGTTCTCTCACTATAACCTCCTGACTTATCTTCTCCTCTCCAGCCCTCCCTCCTCCTCTTCCTATATTCTAAGCTCCTTTCCTGTCATCTTTTCCTCTCCCCTGCTCTCCAGTCAACCCTCCTCTCCTCCCTAGGTCTCTCCTCTTGCCATGATGCTCAGGAATGGATTATTGACCATTTCTTATCTGACTGGTAATTATGTCAGCAAAGACTCACTCAACTCCTGTACAACTCTCTTCTATACTTATGTAATCTGACTAGTACTCATTTTCTCACTTTTTTTTTTTCCTTAAGGTTGCCCAAAAACTGCTGAATGTCATTGCCACTCATGTTGTACTGTAAATGAAAGCTGACAAAAGCTGACTAATAAAAATCTGCTTTCACTTCTTCAAACTAGCACTAATGCCATTTATCATAAGCAGGAGCAGCTACACAGGATATCATACGAATAGAAAATAAATTAAAGCTGCTACTTTACATCTTCACTTGCATCACTACAATGACTGATACATTACAGACACGTCACGTGGGATTTCTAACCAATATAACAAAATCTAAAAACATTCAAATTAGTTGAATATGCACGTGACCATTCTTGGATACTGCATGAATGTGTGGCCAATTAACCTTCCAGGTAATTTTAGCTATGATGGCCAACATCAGTAGTTATTGTTGATTTTGATTTAGCATTTGGCTGAGCAGATTTGAAAAATTCTCAATATAGAAACACCTATGGTAACTGGATCCTGTATTAATGTGCCAGGTTTTTAAATAAAACCATTGTGTTGCTTTAGTATCAAAAGCTTGTTGGCGGACTATATTGGCTGATTTTGTTTGTTTGTTTGTTTGTTTGTTTGTTTGTTGTGAATATTATCAGTAATAATTTATTGAGCACTGGTGTATTTTATCATATGCTTGTTGTTGCTATTTCATAAGACACTTGAGGGCGTGTGTTGGAGTGATTTTACCACGGGTAAGTGTATTTTAGGCACTCTGCTATGTGTCATTCCTAAAACGCATTTACCCATAATGAAATCATAATGCAAGGCCTCTTCTGATATATTGCTTTATATTTTACTTGTTTTGTCAATTAGAAATAGGGATTTGTGATTTTTTTTTTTCCTTTTTAATCCAATAACAAATAATTCCAGTTTTTGCTTGTATACATAAATCCATAGAAAATCACTTTTTAATTTTTTAACTGTAGACATTGAATAAACATACCCATTTACAATAATATTTAATTTGCATTATAATTAGACTGCAAAAGATCAGACATTCCTCTTTTTAGACTTTTTAGCAGCATAAGATGCATGATCAACAATATTCTATTATAATAGTCTTATTGCCACTTCACCTAAGTTATTCATTATATGAACTGAATTTTTTTGGCTCATCAAATACACTTAAGTAAAATCATAAATAATACTTTCAACTGCAGGTCTACAGAAAACTACAAAAAATGGGTAACAACAAAGAACAAACCTCAGTGAACATCTAATGTAATGGCATATTACTAAACCCATGCCAAAGTAACTTACTAAGTTAATAGCAAGGCAAGGGAAAAGCCTCAGCTTTTCAGGACAGGGAACTGCCAGTAACAGCATGGGTTGAGTCACTAAAGTTGTCATTAGATGTTTCATCTGACTTATGCTGGCTTTAGGCCAAATGAACTTGCAAGCTATTTCACTGTTGCACACACATTTCCAGTGTTGGAATAAAACCCCCTTTTTGTATATATATATATATATATATATATATATATATATATTATGGAGTTCGCTAAAGTTTTACTACAGTTGTCACTTATCACTCTCCTGTCATCTAGATTGTTTGTTTGTTTCTTGTATAGTGGTCAGGACAGCTGTCTCAAGTTTGGATTTTTTCTCATTGTTTTCTCTGAGGCTGTGTGCTAGATTAACATTTAAATTTGCTACACAGTACTTTTGTGGTGCTATATAGAGAACAGGTGTATGTCATTAGCATGATGTTAGCATATGCAATTTTATGAAAGGAAGGAGCTCAAGAAGAGGTGGGAATCAAGCTGAACTCTATACTCATTATAAAAATCCTAGACCTTTGCTATAGTCTGTTTTGCAAATATACACATGCGACAAGGGGTGATGGGGCTGATGGAAAGTGATTGAACACCAACTAAGAGCAACTATTCTTCAGTGTCTGTCCCTTATCCTTATTCCACTCGTGCGTGTGTGTGTGTGTGTCTGTGCACTTTGTTGGGAAGGTTACTTTTTTTTAAAAAGGATTTCACTCAGATTACAGAATACATAGCCTTATGTAATTTGTAAGGTATGTGTTTGTGTACTTCTCACTAGGTTGTACGCTAAGCCCTTATTAGGCATTATTTGGGAACAGGAAGTGGGCAGTGCCCAGAAAGTTGTTATTGTAAGTAGGAGATATCAGTTTTCTGACAAAGAGAAAGACAGAATGAGTGAATAGAAAGGAAGGGGCAGGGGATAAACAATAAGAGGAAAATTCAGGCTCTAACTGTAAATAAACATTATCCACTTGGATATCAACAATTAATCAGGATTTCCAGGGAGTCTTACATGGCACCTTTTATTTTAATGTATCCTGGCAACTTTTTGGGATATGGTCTTGATCAGGATTATTTTAATAAACATGCCAGTTGTTTAATTTTCTTAAGTTCATGTAGAGTCACCAAATGATTCTCAGTGATCTTTGTTTGAACAGATATGCCCTGGTGGTTCTTAAAGAGAATATTAAGTTACTGAATTTACTCATCATTAGTCATTATTACTTTTTATATTGCAGACACAAAATCTTCTACCTATACTTTTAACGTTGTATTTTAATCTTGTACTTTTAATCTTATACTGGTTTAGTCAGTTCTGTTTCTGTTTGTACAATGTCGTTTATACTTTATAATATAAAGAGAAAAGGGAAATGGTATTCATTTAGTTTATCTTGTGTGTAAAATGAGGAAAAAATCAAAAATATATCAAAATATTGAAATGCCATGACAAATCAAACTGAAAGCACACAGGCCTCCCAAAAGCAATACGTAATCGTGCAAATAATGATGCCTCACTGTTGCTTTATTTTAACTTGACTGTAATCTTATTACTTTTTACACTGCTGAATATAATTTTTTGGCAGTACATAACTATGTGAATATGACTTTTGAAAACATTGAGCAGATTAAAAGTAATTCTGATTAACCAAGAACCATCAGAGCTGCACTCTGACGCACATTCACATTAAAGTTACTATGTTCTGTTCAATCACATTTATAAACATGCGTGCATCTTGTTCTAGATTGTCTTATATACAGCCTCATTGTAACCGTCCATTAATCAAAAACCTGGAAAATCTTGGTCTGCACAGAGTAGGATGGTATGTCAAGCTGTACTATCTCAGTTCTGTAAAAGCAAAGGACTATAATGGATGAAGTGGTAGAACCTAAATTTGTTCTATGTTTTTTCATTTGCCTAGTAATTTCACAAACAGATGGCTATATTGGAGCATATTGTCAAACATTATCCATCTGAAGTTCGTGATTTTGGACTGGGGAGAGACCAGCTCACATGCCTTGCATATAATCTATATACTTGTATTCTTGTTACCTCTGCCTCTCATTGTTTTGCCTGCCAGGACCTCACATTCTGCTAGGTAGCTGGATTGTGTCAGAGGCTTCTTTGAACATTCTGCATCTTGGGGACTTGTCTGGTTTGATGTTTACATTTACAGCATTTAGCAGCTCTTATCCAGAGTGGCTTACAAAGTACTTTGTCATTTATTCATAGAATATCCTAGTACAGTAGGTTAGAGTCTAACATACTAATAAACTAGAATACTGTAGAACACAGGGATCAATGCTGATGCCTAGAAACACAAAATACATAAGGTCTATCTTAAACAAGTGCAATAAAAAAGTGCTAGAGTTTGTTAAACAAAAAACAATACCCTACAATAAATACTAAATTAGTCAGTCAATATGGGAGCAGTATCAGTTTCCCTTTACATATTCTGCAAATAGATGGGTCTTCAGTCTGCGTTTGAACACTGCAAGGGACTCTGCTGTCCAGACAGCAAGTGGGAGTTCATTCCACCATCTTGGAGCCAGGACAGAAAATAGTCTCACTGCTTGTCTTCCATGAGTCCTGAAGCAAGGCATTTCAACCCGAGCCATACTTGAGGTTCAAAGTACTCGAGGTACGGATCGGGCTTTGACCATTTGACCTCATGTAGGAAGGTGCTGGTCCATTTTTGGCTTTGTAGGCAAGCATCAAGGTTTTAAATCTGATGTGTGCCGCTACTGGGAGCTATTGAAGGGAGCGTAGCGGTGGAGTAACGTGTAAACTTCGGAAGTTTGAAGACCAGTCATGCTGCTGCATTCTGGACAAGTTGTAGAGGTTTGATGGCTCTTAGAGGAAGACCAGCAAATAGTGAGTTGCAGTAGTCTAGCTTTGAGATCACAAGTACCTGCGTAGCTCCCTGTGAAAGAAAGGGCCAAATCCTTTGTATGTTACAAAGGAGGAATCTGCAAGACCAGGTTAGATTAGAAACATGAGTTGAGAACGACAACTGGTTGTCAAGTTATTCCCAGGCTATGGGCAGCTTGGGATTGTGAAACCAGGGAGTTCTCGAAGGAAACAGTGAGGTCATGATGAGGGTTGGGAGTACCTGGGATGAACAGAAGCTCTGTTTTCCTGGGGTTGAGCTTCAAGTGGTGGGTAGTCATCCATGACACAATGTCAGTCCAGCATGCTGAGGTATGTCTCGAGACCTGCGTATCAGAGGGTGGAAAAGGGAGAAATAATTGCGTGTCATCAGCATAGCAGTGGTAGGGAAAAAGTGGTAGATTTGATGCATCCCTGTTATGATTGACCTAATGCTTAGTGCTTGATCTTGTGCCACCACGATTATCACCTATGTTCTGCTCTTCAGTTCTGCCTTTTCAAGCCATTGGTAGGATTGTCTTATGTTAGCGACCTCTACTATCTGTTGGAGGTATTCTAAGGTATTCCATGGAGGAGCTTATCCTGCCATGACACCTCCTCTGCTTCAATGATAACCTTGTTCCCCCATGTGTCTGAGGCACACCCTCATTTGCTTATGCTTGGGGGCCATTGTTTGGATATGTTTACAGATGTTTCATGTTTCACCCTGGACATTTGGATTTTACACAGTTCTGGTCTTGACATTGGCAGCTTCCTGCTCTAATCTTCTCTTATTATGGCTACTGGGTATCTGATGGCACATTATATGTTTATAGTATTGATCTTATTGTTTTTATTTCAGCTCACACTTGAGGGCCTGCCTTACCCTATGGAGGTATTTGGATGTTACTGCCTTTCTGTTTTTTGCCTCTGTGTAATTGGAGAATCATGAATGTTGTTACATCTCTTATATGGACTTACAAAAGTTCAGTTCCTTCTGTCCTGATCACTATTCTTTTTCTCTCTGCCAACTGCACTTCTCAATCCTGAATGACATTCCTATGTCCTTACAAAATAGTGTGTGTGTGTGTGTGTGTGTGTGTGTGTGTGTGTGTGTGTGTGTGTGTGTGTGTGGTGAAGTACACAAGGTTTCCAGAGAAACAGGGCATTACAGACAGAGGTCCTTCATTGACTGGGCAAGCAAAGTGCTTCTAAAGGAGCAGCAACCAGTTTATATTAGGAAAAAGTATGTGTTTTAAATCATAACATTCATTCTCTGTGGTTCTAAAGTTCTGAGAGAGATCAGTTCTTCTTTGAGCTTCCTAAATAGATGGTTATTGATCCCAGAGGGAAAGTCAAATGTCACAGCAGTGTAATAGACAAAGACTAGAGCAAAGTTACCTAATTACAGATATATAAATAAAATAGAAGTGGTATAGATATGATGCAATATCTATAATTTAAAAACTAGCTGTAATAGCTACAACAATAATAAATACAGTACAATGAGATTAAAAATAAAATAGAATGTTCAGTAAGTTGCATAAGTATTATGCAACTACCAAAAAGTGGAAACATGAATAAGTGTGGAGTAAGTCACATTATTATTATGCAGGTGGCTGTGTAAAGATTTATAGAGGCATCCACTGAATAATCACTGATAATGACCAAATTACATCTACCAAAAAAGTTCAGAGAATAATACAATGACCAAGTTAACCCAAAATAAGTACATATCTTTAGGTTGTAAGCTGTAAGAATAGAATGAAGTGCAGCTAATGTGCCAGTGTAAGCTAAGCAGTGAGAGATAGATAGATGTATTGCACGTTTAGATAACGTAGGAGTGCATATGCATAGTGATATTTAGGATGAACAGCTAATGCTATAGAGGTTCAGTGCACAGTAATGATGTCCCAACACAGTGGAAAGGTGTTGTACAGTGTGATTCCTTGTTACAGCGGCGCTGATTGTCTATTGCTGAAGGTACAAGTAGGTCATGGAGGAGGTATAAGGTGTTATTCAAAATAGAGGTGAGTTGGCTAAGAATTGTCCTTTTCTATCACTACTTCAAAGCCATCCAAAGGGCAACCCAAGAATGAGCTTGTAAAATGTATTTGCATCCCTACTTTTGATGTTGCCTCTCCAGCAGACTGCAACATAGAAGACTACTTGCAACAACAGACTGGTAGAAGATTGCTAGCAGCTTGCATACATTAAAGGACTTGAGCTTCCTCAAAAAGTAAAATCTGCTCATCACCTTCCTGTACACAGCCTTTGTGTTGTACTTCCAGTCCACTTTGTTGTAGAGGAGGACACCCAGGTATTTGTAGATGTCTTATAAGCTCAACATCCTGACCCTTGATGGCAGTTGGCCTGGTTGATGGCAATTTGGACCTTTGCCTCTCAGCACTAGGGTCTTGGGTTCGAGTCCCTAGCTGGGTGGAGTTTCCATATTCTCCCTGTGTCTATGTGGGTTTCCTCTGGGGTCTCTGGTTTCCTCCCACAATCCAAAAACATGGAGGCTTGGTTGATTGGATACTCTAAATTGTCCCGTGTGTGTGTCCGTCCAGTGAGGGTTGGTGCTCTGTCCTGGTTTTAACCTTCTCCCCTTTCCCTGCACCCAGTGTAGTTCCCCAAGGGGCTGTGGTTTATGATCGAGAGTATGCTGTGCGCAGATTGGCTGCCGCTTCTCACCGCGTGTGTGTGTGTGTGTGTGTGTGTGTGTGTGTGAGTGTAAAAATAAATGAATAAAGCAGCGATATTTGTAGCGCGACCTTGAGTTTGAGAAACTAATTACTACTACTACTAATAATAATAATAATAAAAACAACAATAGTTGCAGTCCTCTTCCTCTTGAAATAAACCATCATCTTGGTCTTGCAGACATTGAGGAGCGGATGGTCGTCTCATGCTACTTAAAGATGTTCACACTGTCCCTGTATTCTCCTTCCTGGCAGGAACCAGACCTGTACTAGGAATCAGTGGTGTAGAGTATTAAAAGGAAGGGCACTCAGACTGGCAGTTATCCAGCTACACATACTGGGGTCTGCCAGACTCTGTAACCCAGGTGACCATGTACTTGTCCACCTGCATTCTATCCATCTTCTGATCCAGCATGAGAGGTTGAATAGTATTGTTATTATCTGAATGGTAATTTATCTCTTGACGAGCATGTCTGATATTTTTGTCTCATTTGTAAGACATTAGTGGAGGATAAAAAAGGGATGCAGTCAATGCATCATTTTGGAGACTTCTTACAGAAAAGTATGGAAATGTGTAAATATATTTTTTTTAGAGATGGCATGATGCCAGTTTTTCTTGTACTGCTCTAATACCAATAACTTGCCTTTGAATGTCACTTGATATCAATACCAATCGGATTCAATCAGGTTTTTTCATTAAAAACCACCATGGAGCTCTAGCTTAGTTGTTTGGGAGAATTGTTCATGTGAAATGTATTATATGCTTTTTTTTTTTTTTTGCTTTTTTTTTTAACAGATGCATGGATATGACAGATGAAGATAAAAAAATACAATTATAAAGCATATAAGCATTCATTTTTCTTTCTATTGCTTTACAGCCAGTCTCTCTCTTATTGAGATGGTATTTACTGCCTTGATCATCACCTACTTTGTTCTCAGCTGTGTACTTGTACTCAGTCAGCGTGCATGCACACACTCGCACTCTCTCTCTGTGTGTCTGCATGGCTGTCTGCTTAGTACAACTGCCTCACTTCTGAAATTTACATTATAGTTCATCTACATTTTTCTAATTACTGAATGCAATTGTAATTCCACATCAACTTTAATAATAACCATTTAACTTTTCTTATGAATTTCAGTGGTAAATCACTGTTCTACCCACTACACACCTTCCTAAAATGTAAGGCACACCAGGCACTAAGTGAGCAGACAGAAAGAAACTACCAGTACTACTCATGGAGTCTCTCTTCATGATTGTTTTTTGCTGGAATGAATAACCATTGAAGTTGGCTAATTCTCCAGCTTCTTATTCAAAAGTCTACCTTAAAACTCAGCAGGCTAACGGAAAACATTGTTTTACCCTAGGTTTTTTTTCCGATGCATTTTGATTATACTGCAGCCTTAGAGTAATTAACTTCTTCAATTTAGAGAAAGTGAGTACTCTCTTAGTTTGGCTATTATTTCTACTCTATAGCTCTGTTTCTGTCAGGTTTCTGCTGCTCCTTTCCCCGACCCTAAATTTCCTTTACTTCACTGTCAAACTGGAAATGCCATCATTTGTTGTGGGTTTTTTTTGTTTTATTTTGTTTTTTTGTTTTGTTTTTAAAAAAAAACAACGCAAACAGAATAATAAACAAATCACAGTTGGTCACAGATATAGCAGCAAACAGTGCTAAAACGGTATTTTGTCTTGTTTAAATGCTGTCACTATAAGCTGGATAGCTTGTTCCCCACATTGCATGGGTGTGAGAACATGGATATTTGCATTTTTCTGTCTTCTTTTACATGCATTATTGATTTTGCTATCAATTGTTTTCTTTTATTTATTTATCGGACATGTTCCTGGATAGACCCCTAACACCCTACTCTTTTATATTCTCCCATTGCTGGTGGTCCATAAAGAGCTATTTTCTTTGAGTGACTATTGTTCACACTTACCAAGGTGTCGGGGGTCGGGGGAGGCTGCTATCAAATTACCAAGTGTTTTCCAGGAGCAAGCAGAATGATTGGCAGCTGTTTTATCACATAGAGGACACTTAGACAAAAACATATTTGCCTCAGCTGCTTTATTTGTTTGCCCACTACACTATATTGCCAAAAGTATTCGCTCATCTGCCTTCGCACGCATATGAATGTGAGTGACATCCCAATCTTAATGCATAGGGTTTAATATGATGTTGGCCCACCCTTTGCAGCTATAACAGCTTCAACTCTTCTGGGAAGGCTTTCCACAAGGTTTCAGAGTGTGTTTGTGGGAATTTTTGACCATTCCTCCAGAAGCGCATTCGTGAGGTCAGACACTGGTGTTGGACAAGAAGGCCTGGATTGCAGTCTCCACTCTAATTCATCTCAAAGGTGTTCTATCAGCTTGAGGTCAGGACTCTGTGCAGTCCAGTCAAGTTCTTCCACACCAAACTCACTCGTCCATGTCTTTATGGACCTTGCTTTGTGGACTGGTGAGCAGTCATGTTGGAACAGGAAGGGGCTGTTCCCACAAAGTTGGGAGCGTTAAATTGTCCAAAATCTCTTGGTATGCTGAAGCATTAACAGTTCCTGTCACTGGAACTCAGGGGCCAACTCCTGAAAAACAATCCCACACCATTATCCCCCCTCCACCAAACTTTACACTTGGCACAGTGCACTCAGAGAAGTACTGTTCTTATGGCAACCGCCAAACCCAGAATCGTCCATCAGATTGCCAGATGGAGGAGCACGATTCGTCATTCCAGAGAACATGTCTGCACTGCTCTGGATAGATGAATAGATGGCTTGGATGCAGCTTCTCAGCCATGGAAACATATTCCATGACGCTCTCTTTGCACTGTTCTTGAGCTAATTTGAAGGCCACATCAAGTTTGGAGGTCTGTAGCATCTGATTCTGCATAAAGTTAGAGAACTATGCACCTCAGCATCTGCTGACCACGCTCTGTCATTTTACGTGGCCTACCATTTCGTCGCTGAATTGCAGTCATCCCCAGTCACTTTCCCTTTGTTATAATACCACTGACCGTTCACTGTGGAATATTTAGTAGCGAGGGAATTTCAGGACACAAGGTGTAACATGGTGTAACAAGTCCAGTCATATCACGGTACTACACTGGAATTCACTGAGCTCCTGAGAGTGAACCATTCTTTCACAAATGTTTGTAGAAGCAGTCTGCATGCCTAGGTGCTTGGTTTTATACACCTGTGGCCATGCAAGTGGAACCGCTGAATTCAGTGGTTTGGATGGGTGATTGGAATACCTTTTTAGCAATATGGTGTACTTGAGCTAGAGACATGCGCACCATGAAGCATTGTTTTGCGTTCTAATCCAAATAAAGTGTTGCGCCAGCATGTGATGTTGTTTGGCGAAACTGATGCAGTCATTAATATTGTTTTTAGTGAATCACTGGACATCATGGAATGGAAGAGGCTTATTTTAGCTGAAATTTGTGTGTTATGTCCCTCCTCAGAATTTCTTGAGGAATTTACAGCTATCCTTTCTAATCTAGTCACTCTAGTAGAACCAGCTATTATTGTTAGTGATTTAAATATTCACTTTGATAGTGACCAAAACCCACAATATGATCACGTAAGCCACTGCACCTAGATTTATTGTGAATATCCCAGACTTATCATTTAAGTCTAGGATACCCTCAAACCCCACAGAACTTGATGAAATAACTGAATGTTTAGAAACATTATTCTGCTTCACACTTAATGCTGTTGCTCCACTTAAGAATAAAAAAAATTAGGGGCAAAAATTACAACCTTTTTGTATAATGATCACATTCACAATTTAAAACAAAACACTTGAAAAATATAACATAAATGGCGCCACACTAAGCTTGCAGTCTTCCAGCTTGCATGGAAGAAGAGCCTTCTCAAGTATAGAAAAGCACTTATTACCGCTCAAACATCTTATCTCTTGACTCTAGGATTATTTTTGTTATTTTCTATTAGATTTCTTTTTAGTACAATTGGACATCTAACTAGGACTAAAATTGACACCAATGTTCATATTACAACATCACACAGTAGTAATGAGTTCATGAATTTCTATAATGAGAAAATTAAGCACATGACATGGGACAGCTACTTAGAAATCAGAACAACTAAGCCAAAAACGACTAGAATCCTTTACACCTTTCCAAGCGCCAGAACTTACATCTCTGATCCTGTGCTCAAAATCCTGCACTTGCTTACTAGTCACTGCCCACACACTTTCTTAAGGAAATCCTACTTAATGTAATTGAACCTTTACTAAATTTAATAAACTCTTCATTGAACCTAAATCATTCAAATTATCAGTAATCTGAACACTTAACAATAAATCTAACCTCGACCCATGCTACAGGCTGATCCCGAACCTTCCATTGATTTCCAAGATCCTAGAAAAAGCTGTAGCTTAGCAGCTAAAATCATATCTGAATCAGAAGCAAATACATGAAGTCTTTCAGTAAGAGTTTAGGCATAATCACAGAATGGAAACAGAATGGAATTTAAAATCGTTAATGACCTGTTGTTGGCTTCTGTCCAGGGTTATGTCTCTTTGCTTATATTGGTTGAGCTGAGTACAGCATTTGACCCTATAGATCAGAATATTTTACTATATAGACAACAAATCTTGGTGGGATTAGGAGAATAGCCTTTTACTGGTTTGAATCTTATCTAGCTGGTTGCATACCACAAGGTGTCTCAGAAAGATCTGTTCTAGGGCCTTTGTTTTTTTTCTTATATATAACCTACCTCTAGGTGACATTATACATAAATACTGTGGTAGTTTCCACTGCTACGCTGATGATACTCGGCTTTATAGTCTCTCTTTCTGCCGCAGTATACCTACCGCTGATATCAGTGATGTTATTGAGCTTCAACCCGTCTCAGCTGCCATGACTACTCCCTCCACCCCAGCCAACTACCTCTCTGATTCCCTTAATGGACGTTCTCTTGTGGGATGGGTCTCAGGCTCATGCACACCTCAAGACAAGACTAGGACATCTAGAAAATTGGACTAGACATTAATTGCTTTTTTTTTTTTTTCCATTTTATTATTAGTTATTTAATTTTCTCCTAAAATTATTATTACTGTGGCCATAGTAGGATGGGGGCTCCCCCTTGGTTGCTCTCAAGGTTTCGTCTTCATTCTCTAGGGAGTTTTTCCTTGCGACTGTCACCCTTGACTTGCTCAAAGAAGGCTTGGACTTGGACATTTGTAAAGCTGCTTTGTGATATCTGTTGTAAAAAGCACTATATAAATACATTTTTGATTTTGATTTTAGATTTATTGGATCACGTTCCTTAAATTTTTGTAATATACGATCCAGCATTTTTGCTGATATTGGCCCGATTCTGATATGTGATATTGAATCGGTGACATCTCTAATACTTTCATAACTGTGGAAAATCATAACTAAGGAAGTCATAAATTATGCCTTTGTTCATGTTTTACCAGTTCAGAGAGTGGACACACATCTATAAACAGTCTATTGTTAAGACAACCATAAATCCTTTATTACTGACTTATCCTACAAATAAAGCAGTAGCTAATATTATATTTAAAATACTTCAGAATCCTAAAAAGGATGAGGCATCATCCTGGAGGCATCAACCTTGTGAAGTACACAAGGTTTTCAGAGAAAAAGATCTACACTCTTGGAACTTTAGAAACCTGTGGAATGAATGTTAGGGTTTAAACATCTACCTTTTTCGAGTATAAACTGCTTCCTCCTCCTACAGATTCTGAAGCACTCTGCACAGATGATGGATTGCTGTCTGAAACATTTCAGGTTTCTCTGGAAACCTTGTGTATTTCACTTATATTTGACGATGTATAATGATTTCTTTTAAACTCAAATGTAATCCTGTATGAGAGTGTGTGCCTATGGACATGTGTGGTAATGGGCTGTTATCAGGTACCCTGCTGTTCTTTCTTCTCTGTATGTAGACAAATGAGCATTTCAAGTCATTGTTAATGCTGGTTGGGATTGTATTTATTTTTAATTTCTCCTTTTTGTGTTTGTCTGTCTTTCTCAACCTCTCTTAGTGAGTCCAGTATTTGTCAGGCAAGGGCCACGGTAATGATCTACGATGATGCCAATAAGAAATGGATTCCAGCAGGCACAGGCCCCCAGAACTTCAGCAGAGTACAGATCTACCATAACCCCAGCAACAACACCTTCCGAGTGGTGGGACGAAAAATGCAGACTGATCAGCAGGTACAGCAGATTGTATGTGTTATGATCAGCAGGTACAGGAGATGGGTGGGTGTGTCTGTGTGTGTGTGTGGTGTAATCCTTGTGAATGTACACTTGCTGTCTTCTTTTTTTAAACTCCATAATTTATAGTATTTTACACCCTAGTTAATTTCAAGTATTTACTGAAACGATTTTACAACATACAAAGGAAGCAATACAAAATAGTACTCAAAATAGCCTTGAGAAATTCAGTGACTACATTTCAGCTGGAAATCACCTGATGCTGTGATTGATGCTATGTTTATATAGTCATTCAAATTGGCAATAACTAGCTTCAAACAATAGACACTCCTATTTTTGACTAGTATGTGAGAGTGAGGAGTCATTGATCTAAAATAAAAATAAAAAAAAAAAAGCTCACATCATAATCTTAAGGCTTGATGCCTAAATTTTGGTATGCTCAGTAATTCTGAATAATTGCATAGTATATCTGACAGTTACTAGGTCAAAAATCAAATGATTCACTAAATATCAGTGGTACAATTTCAAACTACAACTTGATGTATGTAGTTTGGATTAAAAGAATGAGGTAAAGCTGCTTTCATGGGTATCCCTAACTACAAATAAAGACTATTTTTAAGAATGAATGTTGGCTAGAAACCTTTTAAAAACCTGCATTCCATGGTTAGAAATGGCACTTATATTACCCTATGTGCAGCTAGGATGGGGAAAAAATTTCCTGGTTACCCCCAGGCCCACATAGCCAGTAATCATCCACTACCTTGTAACTTTTGGAAAGGGATTTCAGTGTTTTCCAGGCCACCAGCGTGGTATTAGTAAGGGCTAATCCTCCTCCTCTAGCTGATCTACGAGAGTATCTCATCACATTCACTGACACTTTTGCAGTCTTCACAAAACATAAACAGACTCAGATTTACAGACTTGAGAAAATACTTCAGATCACAATATTTCAGTTCGAGTTAGCGATAGTATTCTTCTGTTGGTAGGATGGTGATGTTGCTCAATAGGTGTTTTTCACGTTCTTTGCCTTTTGAGAGCAGAAAGGTCACTCCAAACCAGTCTGGTAGAATTCCTGGATTCCTGGTAATTGGAGTAAATGCCCTCTCGCAAGGTGTTCGTGGAGAGCATCAAATAGCAGGATCCTTGAAGATGTGAGATAACTAGGCAGATTCTGCAATGTTTCTCCAGAAGAATTTGATGTTCTGCTGAGAAAGTTGTTCTGTACAGGGCTCTGTTTTTGTTTTTTTCTTTATTTTTGAACTGTTTTCTTGGAGCAGTCTGTTCTGAGAGAATTGATCAGACTGTTTTGCATTACCTTCTCAGCCTTTGTGCTTTTGCTTAGAATTCATCTCGAGTATTCTCAAGAGTTCTTAAATCTATGCTGTTAATAACATAGCTCTGCTGTCATGATCTTTTTACTTATTTCCATGTTTCATTGTAGCCTACATGTATTTAGTGTTCTCTTGTAGACCGCTAGCCAAGCAGTATGTTTTTTGTATATATTAATTTTGTAATACTGTTCTATATTTTACTGAGCTTCTGTAGGTTTGATTACCTGCCTGTTCTCTGTTCCCTGTGGTGTTATCTATTAAGGTGTTATCAACCTGTCTGTCATTGCTAGGTTAATTTAGCAATTTAGCACTTATTAACCATGTATTTCCCAGATATTTTAATTCAGACCCAAGACATAAACTTGATGAGAAGGAAAAAGTGGTGAGACTGCATTTTATGTATAGCAATATTTACACAATGACAGATGGATGGTAGTAGTGGAAATTATCAGATAATGGCTAGCCTCATTTGTAAAACAACAAAGGACGAACTGAAGCAAAAATGGCACCATTAGCAAAGAAATCAGATGTTGGTTATACAGCTAAAATAACTTCACAATACAAAGGTACATTGAATTACATTAAAAGGGTATAAACACATTCCACAACAGTAATAATCTTTTGTTAGTGATTTAGCTAGAAAACTGTTAATATAACTTATCTGTTCAGCAAGGAAAAAAAAAAGCAAGCCTGTAGTGCTGGGCAATCTTAAAATGGATTTCAAAACAGAATAATGATTAACAAACCTATTTCCTACTGCACATTGTTTCTTTGAGCTACAAGAAATATTGTCATTTCCTGATAATAGTGCTCCAAAAATCCTGTAACTCCCAATCGGAAATTCAGATTTTTCTGTGAGATCTGATTTCACAAATTTGGAAGTGTTAATAAAAATGGTGTGAAATTAAATGGTTGTAGCTAGAATAGATTGTAATAGTTTATACTCTACACTGGTATTGAATTGTATCTACAATGCCATAAGAATCAATAGGATACCCATAAACCACTTGGATACAAAAGTTAAACAAAAAGGTTCTCCAGAGGGTCTTTTTTTTTTTTTTCCCCCACACCAATGCTGACCAATGACTGCTGTTTCCAACAAGCACAACTTCATGTGGTTAAGTAGGCTAGTAGGAACTTTTAAAGAGGATATGAAGGCATCTTTGTCATGTCGCTCCCCTTCCATGTGCCAGTGATGATTCCTATTATGGAAGCCATTTCCTGGAACCCTGGAACCACTTCCTATGTCAGTTAGGGAATTCTCTTCTGTCCTCTTTCTCCATAACATTGCTCTTACTCCATAACACTCATCTCTCTTTATCTTTTTTCTCCCCACACCTTCTTTTTTCACCCGTTTGTTTTTAATAACATGTATATAAAAAATATATATATATATATATATATATATATATATATATATATATATATATATATATAACTGAGACAGAGAGACAGTGAGAGTGAGAGACTGAGAGAGACGGTGAGAGTGAGGGACTGAGAGAGACGGTGAGAGTGAGGGACTGAGAGAGACGGTGAGAGTGAGGGACTGAGAGAGACGGTGAGAGTGAGGGACTGAGAGAGACGGTGAGAGTGAGGGACTGAGAGAGACGGTGAGGGACTGAGAGAGAGACAGTGAGAGAGACAGTGAGAGACTGAGAGACGGTGAGAGTGAGGGACTGAGAGACGGTGAGAGTGAGGGACAGAGAGACGGTGAGAGTGAGGGACTGAGAGAGACGGTGAGGGACTGAGAGAGAGACAGTGAGAGAGACAGTGAGAGAGACAGTGAGAGAGACAGTGAGAGACTGAGAGACTGTGAGAGAGACAGTGAGAGAGACAGTGAGAGACTGTGAGACAGTGAGAGACTGTGAGACAGTGAGGGACTGAGAGAGACAGTGAGGGACTGAGAGACAGTGAGGGACTGAGAGAGACAGTGAGGGACTGAGAGAGACGGTGAGAGTGAGGGACTGAGAGAGACGGTGAGAGTGAGGGACTGAGAGAGACGGTGAGGGACTGAGAGAGAGACAGTGAGAGAGACAGTGAGAGAGACAGTGAGAGAGACAGTGAGAGACAGTGAGAGAGACAGTGAGGGACTGAGAGAGACAGTGAGGGACTGAGAGAGACAGTGAGACAGTGAGAGACTGAGAGACTGAGAGACTGAGAGAGACAGGGAGAGAGACAGTGAGAGAGACAGTGAGAGAGACAGTGAGAGACTGAGAGACTGTGAGAGAGACAGTGAGAGACAGTGAGAGAGACAGTGAGAGAGACAGTGAGAGACTGTGAGACAGTGAGGGACTGAGAGAGACAGTGAGGGACTGAGAGACAGTGAGACAGTGAGAGACAGTGAGAGACAGTGAGAGACTGAGAGAGACAGGGAGAGAGACAGGGAGAGAGACAGTGAGACAGACAGTGAGAGAGACTGAGAGACAGACAGTGAGAGACTGAGAGAGAGACAGTGAGAGACTGAGAGAGACAGTGAGACAGAGAGACTGAGAGAGACTGAGAGAGACAGTGAGGGACTGAGAGAGACAGTGCGGGACAGACAGTGAGACTGAGAGAGACAGTGAGAGAGACAGTGAGAGACAGAGAGACAGTGAGAGAGACAGTGAGAGAGACAGTGAGAGAGACAGTGAGAGAGACAGTGAGAGACTGAGAGACAGTGAGAGAGACAGTGAGAGACTGAGACAGTGAGAGAGACAGTGAGAGACAGAGAGAGACTGAGAGAGAGACAGTGAGAGACTGAGAGAGACTGAGAGAGAGACAGTGAGAGACTGAGAGAGACTGAGAGAGACAGTGAGACTGAGAGACCGTGAGAGACAGTGACAGTGAGAGAGACAGTGAGAGACAGTGAGAGACTGTGAGAGACTGTGAGAGAGACTGTGAGAGAGACAGTGAGACAGTGAGAGAGACAGTGAGAGACTGAGAGAGACAGTGAGACTGAGACAGTGAGAGAGACAGTGAGAGAGACAGTGAGAGACAGTGAGAGACTGAGAGACAGTGAGAGACAGTGAGAGAGACAGTGAGACTGAGAGAGACAGTGAGAGAGACAGTGAGAGAGACAGTGAGAGAGACAGTGAGAGAGACTGAGAGAGACTGAGAGAGACTGTGAGAGACTGTGAGAGACAGTGAGAGAGACAGTGAGAGGACAGTGACAGTGAGAGACAGTGAGAGACAGTGAGAGACAGTGAGAGACAGAGAGACAGTGAGAGAGACAGTGAGAGAGACAGTGAGAGACTGTGAGAGAAAGAGAGACTGTGAGACAGTGAGAGAGACAGTGAGAGAGACAGTGAGAGACAGTGAGACAGTGAGAGAGACAGTGAGAGACAGTGAGAGAGACAGTGAGAGACAGTGAGACAGTGAGAGAGACAGTGAGAGAGACTGAGAGACAGTGAGAGACTGAGAGAGACAGTGAGAGACTGAGAGACAGTGAGAGAGACAGTGAGAGACTGAGAAAGACTGACAGAGACTGTGAGAGACAGTGAGACAGTGAGAGAGACAGTGAGAGGACAGTGAGACAGTGAGAGAGACAGTGAGAGGACAGTGACAGTGAGAGAGACAGTGAGAGACTGAGAGAGACTGAGAGAGACAGTGAGACTGAGACAGTGAGAGAGACAGTGAGAGACTGAGAGACAGTGAGAGAGACAGTGAGAGACTGAGACAGTGAGAGACTGAGACAGTGAGAGAGACAGTGAGAGAGACAGTGAGAGAGACAGTGAGAGACTGAGAGAGACAGTGAGAGACAGACTGAGAGAGACAGTGAGAGAGACAGTGAGATACTGAGAGACTGAGAGAGACAGTGAGAGAGAGTGAGAGACTGAGAGAGACAGTGAGAGACTGTGAGAGAGACAGTGAGAGACATTGAGAGAGACAGTGAGAGACTGAGAGACAGTGAGAGAGACAGTGAGAGAGACAGTGTGAGAGACAGTGAGAGAGACAGTGTGAGAGACAGTGAGACTGAGACAGTGAGAGAGACAGAGACTGAGAGAGAGACTGTGAGAGAGACTGTGAGAGAGACTGTGAGAGAGACTGTGAGAGAGACTGTGAGAGAGACTGAGAGAGACTGAGAGAGAGACAGTGAGAGAGACAGTGAGAGACTGATTGACTGAGAGACAGTGAGAGAGACAGTGAGAGACTGAGAGAGACTGTGAGACTGTGAGAGAGACTGTGAGAGAGACTGTGAGAGAGACTGTGAGAGAGACTGTGAGAGACAGTGAGAGACAGAGAGAGACTGTGAGAGAGACTGTGAGACTGAGAGAGACTGTGAGAGACTGAGAGACTGAGAGAGACAGTGAGAGACACTGAGAGACAGTGAGAGAGACTGTGAGAGAGACTGTGAGAGAGACAGTGAGAGAGACTGTGAGAGAAACAGTGAGAGAAACAGTGAGAGAGACAGTGAGACAGTGAGAGAGACAGTGAGAGACAGAGAGACAGTGAGAGAGACAGTGAGAGACTGAGAGAGACTGAGAGACTGAGAGAGACAGTGAGACTGTGAGAGACTGAGAGACTGTGAGAGACAGTGAGACTGTGAGAGACTGAGAGACTGTGAGAGACAGTGAGACTGTGAGAGACAGTGAGACTGTGAGAGACTGAGAGACTGTGAGAGACAGAGAGACAGTGAGGGAGGGAGACAGTGACGGTGAGTGAGTGACACAGTGAGTGATACAGACACAGTGAGGGAGGGAGAGACAGTGACAGTGAGGGAGGGAGAGACAGTGACAGAGTGAGTGACAGACAGACACAGTGAGAGAGACAGACACAGTGAGAGAGACACAGTGAGGGAGAGAGACACAGTGAGGGAGAGAGACACAGTGAGGGAGAGAGACACAGTGAGGGAGAGAGACACAGTGAGGGAGAGAGACACAGTGAGGGAGAGTGACACAGTGAGGGAGAGAGCGAGCGAGACAGCGAGAGAGAGAGACAGTGAGACAGCGAGAGATAGAGACAGTGACGGTGAGTGAGTGACACAGTGAGTGAGTGATAGACAGACACAGAGAGAGAGAGAGACTGAGAGGGAGAGACAGTGAGGGAGGGAGAGACAGTGACAGTGAGTGAGTGACACAGACACAGTGAGAGAGACAGAGAGACTGAGAGAGACACAGTGAGGGAGAGAGACACAGTGAGAGAGGGAGACAGTGAGGGAGAGACAGATACACAGTGAGACAGTGAGATTGAGAGAGACAGTGAGGGAGAGAGAGACAGTGAGGGAGAGAGAGACAGTGAGGGAGAGAGAGACAGTGAGGGAGAGAGAGACAGTGAGGGAGAGAGACAGTGAGGGAGAGAGAGACAGTGAGGGAGACAGAGAGAGACAGATGGTGAGAGAGAGACAGATGGTGAGAGAGAGACAGATGGTGAGAGAGACAGATGGTGAGAGAGACAGATGGTGAGAGAGAGACAGACGGAGGGAGAGAGACAGACGGACAGAGGGTGAGGGAGAGAGACAGACAGACAGACAGAGGGTGAGGGAGAGAGACAGTGACAGTGAGTGAGTGACACAGTGAGTGACAGTGAGTGAGAGAGACAGTGAGGGAGAGAGAGACAGTGAGGGAGAGAGAGAGACAGACAGACAGAGGGTGAGGGAGAGAGAGACAGACAGACAGAGGGTGAGGGAGAGAGAGACAGACAGACAGAGGGTGAGGGAGAGAGACAGACAGACAGACAGAGGGTGAGGGAGAGAGACAGACAGACAGACAGAGGGTGAGGGAGACGGACAGACAGAGGGTGAGGGAGACGGACAGACAGAGGGTGAGGGAGACGGACAGACAGAGGGTGAGGGAGACGGACAGACAGAGGGTGAGGGAGACGGACAGACAGAGGGTGAGGGAGACGGACAGACAGAGGGTGAGGGAGACGGACAGACAGAGGGTGAGGGAGACGGACAGACAGAGGGTGAGGGAGAGGGACAGACAGAGGGTGAGGGAGAGGGACAGACAGAGGGTGAGGGAGAGAGAGGGAGACGGACAGAGAGAGGGAGACGGACAGAGAGAGGGAGACGGACAGAGAGAGAGAGACGGACAGAGAGACAGAGAGAGAGAGAGACGGACAGAGAGACAGAGAGAGAGAGAGACGAACAGAGAGACAGAAAGAGAGAGAGACGGACAGAGAGACAGAGAGAGACAGACAGACGGAGTGAGAGAGAAAGAGACAGACAGACGGAGTGAGAGAGAAAGACAGAGAGAGAGAGAGAAAGACACAGAGAGAGAGAAAAAGACAAAGAGAGAGACAGAGAGAGACATACAGAGAGAGACAGAGAGACACACAGAGAGACACAGACAGAGAGAGACACACACAGAGAGAGACACACACAGAGAGACAAAGGGAGAGAGAGAGCGAGACAGACAGAAAGAGAGAGATAGAGAGAGACAGACAGAGAGTGAGACAGAGAGAGACAGACAGAGAGTGAGACAGAGAGAGACAGACTGAGACAGAGAGAGAGACAGACTGAGACAGAGAGAGACACAGACTGAGACAGAGAGAGAGACACAGACTGAGACAGAGAGAGACACAGACTGAGACAGAGACACATACTGAGACAGAGCGAGACACAGGCTGAGACAGAGCGTGAGACAGACAGAGAAAGAGAGACACAGACTGAGACAGAGAGAGAGATGGACAGACAGAGAGACGGACAGACAGAGAGAGAGAGACGGACAGACAGAGAGAGAGAGACGGACAGACAGAGAGAGAGAGACGGACAGACAGAGAGAGAGAGACGGACAGACAGAGAGAGAGACGGACAGACAGAGAGAGAGAGACACACGGACAGACAGAGAGACAGACACACAGAGAGACACAGACAGGGAGAGAGAGAGACGGACAGACAGAGACAGACGGACAGAGAGAGAGACAGACGGACGGACAGAGAGAGAGAGACGGACGGACAGAGAGAGAGAGAGACGGACGGACAGAGAGAGAGAGAGACGGACGGACAGAGAGAGAGAGAGAGACGGACGGACAGAGAGAGAGAGAGAGACGGACGGACGGACAGAGAGAGAGAGAGACGGACGGACAGAGAGAGAGACGGACGGACAGAGAGAGAGAGGGACGGACGGACAGAGAGAGAGACAGAGACGGACGGACAGAGAGAGAGACAGAGACGGACGGACAGAGAGAGAGAGAGACGGACGGACAGAGAGAGAGAGACGGACGGACAGAGAGAGAGAGGGACGGACGGACAGAGAGAGAGAGGGAAGGACGGACAGAGAGAGAGAGGGACGGACGGACAGAGAGAGAGACAGAGACGGACGGACAGAGAGAGAGACAGGGACGGACGGACAGAGAGAGAGAGAGACGGACGGACAGAGAGAGAGAGAGAGACGGACGGACAGAGAGAGAGAGAGAGACGGACGGACGGACAGAGAGAGAGAGAGACGGACGGACAGAGAGAGAGACGGACGGACAGAGAGAGAGAGGGACGGACGGACAGAGAGAGAGACAGAGACGGACGGACAGAGAGAGAGACAGAGACGGACGGACAGAGAGAGAGAGAGACGGACGGACAGAGAGAGAGAGACGGACGGACAGAGAGAGAGAGGGACGGACGGACAGAGAGAGAGAGGGAAGGACGGACAGAGAGAGAGAGGGACGGACGGACAGAGAGAGAGACAGGGACGGACGGACAGAGAGAGAGACAGGGACGGACGGACAGAGAGAGAGACAGGGACGTACGGACAGAGAGAGAGAGAGACGGACGGACAGAGAGAGAGGGACGGACGGACAGAGAGAGAGACAGGGACGGACGGACAGAGAGAGAGAGAGACGGACGGACAGAGAGAGAGAGACGGACGGACAGAGAGAGAGAGACGGACGGACAGAGAGAGAGAGGGACGGACGGACAGAGAGAGAGAGGGACGGACGGACAGAGAGAGAGAGGGACGGACGGACAGAGAGAGAGAGGGACGGACGGACAGAGAGAGAGAGAGAGAGAGACACGGACGGACAGAGAGAGAGACACGGACGGACGGAGAGAGAGAGAGAGAGACGGACGGAGAGTGAGACAGAGAGAGACACAGACTGAGACAGAGAGAGACACAGACTGAGACAGAGAGAGACACAGACTGAGACAGAGACACATACTGAGACAGAGCGAGACACAGGCTGAGACAGAGCGTGAGACAGACAGAGCGTGAGACAGACAGAGCGTGAGACAGACAGAGAGTGAGACAGACAGACAGAGAGTGAGACAGACAGAGAGAGAGAGAGAGAGACGGACAGAGAGAGAGAGAGACGGACAGAGAGAGAGAGAGACGGACAGACAGAGAGAGAGAGACGGACGGACAGACAGAGAGACAGACACACAGAGAGACACAGACAGGGAGAGAGAGAGACGGACAGACAGAGACAGACGGACAGAGAGAGACAGAGACGGACAGAGAGAGAGACAGAGACGGACGGACAGAGAGAGAGACAGAGACGGACGGACAGAGAGAGAGAGAGACGGACGGACAGAGAGAGAGAGAGACACGGACGGACAGAGAGAGAGAGTGACGGACGGACAGAGAGAGAGACAGAGATGGACGGACAGAGAGAGAGAGAGAGAGACGGACGGACAGAGAGAGAGAGACGGACGGACAGAGAGAGAGAGGGACGGACGGACAGAGAGAGAGAGGGACGGACGGACAGAGAGAGAGAGGGACGGACGGACAGAGAGAGAGAGGGACGGACGGACAGAGAGAGAGAGGGACGGACGGACAGAGAGAGAGAGAGAGACGGACGGACAGAGAGAGAGAGAGAGAGACGGACGGACAGAGAGAGAGAGAGAGAGACGGACGGACAGAGAGAGAGAGAGAGAGACGGACGGACAGAGAGAGAGAGAGAGAGACGGACGGA
>NW_027658704.1:335000-362500 GCF_041902795.1 Electrophorus electricus | reverse complement strand
GAATCTTTTTTCAGTAAGCTTTGCATCCTGTGGGCATGACCATAACACTAAGTTGCAATTCCCAGTATATTTATAATGCAATAAATGCTTGGTAGAAAAGTGCTTTAAAGGTGTGTTTTGTATTATGCACTAACACGAAGTAATAAATGTATTTCACCTTTGAGTTATTGAAAGGACTGGCCACCGATGTTAATTAGAATCATAGCTTTTGGGTTAAGAAAATACCACAGACTTTTATTCACTCTTAAACAACAGCATCTACGCTGAATGCCCACTTTGCTCAAGACATCTGCCCTTTCACAATCCCTGTATGGAAATTAGACATGTCACCACAGAGTGCAGCATAAAATCAGGTGAGCATTTTCTGTGAATCAGTTAGTGTGAATCTACATTAGAATGAGAAAACTGAGTAATCTAAGGGATTTCGAATGAGTCAGAGTTATTGGTGCTAGACAGGGTCCAGAATTCAACAATGTTGAGAGTATACCGAGAATGGTGTGATTTTAGGAAAAACATCCACTGAAAGGGAATCTCATGGATGTTAAACAACTCATCAACAAAAAGGGTCAGAGGAAGATATCAAGAATTGTTCTAATGAACAGGTGGTGCACATGCAAGCAAACTGCAAATGAATACAATGCAAATGCTTCAACTAATGCATCCAAATGCACAACATGTTGTTCCTTAGCGTTGATAGGCTATAACAGCAGATGACCTGTTTGAGTGCCAATGCTGTCTAAAGTTTAAAAAAAGGCCTAGACTCCATTGTGCAAAAGAGTGTAAAAAGTGGATCTCTGAGCAATGAAGGAACATTGCCTAGTCAGATTAATCCAGATTCCTGTTCCACCATGCTGATGAATCGATAAACCCTTCCGGTCAGGTGTCAACAGTTTAGGCTGGTGGAGGCGAAGTAATGGTGTGGTGAAAGTTTTATTGGCACAGCTTGGGACCTCTGATACCCGTGGATGGATGTTTGGGCAGTAGAGCTTACCTAAGCATTGTAGCTGATCAAGTTCACCCTTTCATGGCATCTGTTTTGCTACAGCAGAAGGACACTTTCAGCAGGACAGTGCACCATGCCACAAGGGTCATAGTCATGAATTGGTTCCAGGAATATGACAGTGATTTTTCATTCCTTCCCTGGCATTCAAAGTCCCTAGATCTTAATCCTATAGAGCATCTTTGGGACGAGGTAGAACAGGCTATTCAGAGCATATCAGAACCTTTTATCTAATTTTCAGCAATTGCAAGAAGCTATCCTGTCTACTTGGACCAGGATTCCTACAGAAAGATTTCAACACCTATTTGGAAACTATGCTTTGACAAATTGCTGTTTTGAAGGCCAAACGAGGTCCAACACGCTACTAGATGGGTGTCGCAAATGAAGTGGCCATTCAGTGTAGGTTACAGTGGTAATGTCAGCAGATAGGTATGCCATTTCTAAAAGTCCACATCACTGTGCTCTGGTTTTGATGAATTCCTCTTGTTCTGTGAAGGTGGTGATGAACTGTCCAATTATGAAGAGCCTAAAATATAACCAAGCCACACCCAACTTCCACCAGTGGCGGGATGCACGCCAGGTTTGGGGCCTCAATTTTGGCAGCAAAGAGGATGCTACTCTATTTGCCACTGGCATGATGCATGCACTGGAGGTCCTCAGTGCCATGCCTGACATGGGTAGAGCATGCACAAACATACACAAACATGCACAAATATCACTAAGTTCAAAGTACAACATCAGTAAATTACAACTGAATAATTGTCTGCTATCTTTAGGATATTCCACACTTCCTCGGCCTGTGTCAAATGGACCATCCCAAGAGGAAGTGGACCAGCACAGAAGGTAACAACTGAGATTACGTTAGACAAACTGACTCAAATGGCTGTCAGAATAATTAAGTATTTAAAAAATCTCTTGATCTGATTGAGATTTCTTTTTTTTAAGATGACATCAAATAATTCACACAGTTATTACGTTCTTTATGTTTCCATGTCATTATGTTGCAGCGAATAGAAGGCCAATTTGCTTCGTTTCTCTCTTTTGGGCTGAAACAAGTCAGTGTTTATGTTTAAATCAAGATGATGACAATGAACCGCCAGTAAAATATTCATGGATCAATGGCTCTCTTTATTTATAGCATGATGTACAACATCTCTGGTGAAATGTTTGCTCAGTGTACTATTAATTTTACTGTACTATTAATTTTACTAAATGTACTATTAATTTATCACATTTGAGAATCCATTTGCACAAGAAAACTTGTTTATTGTTTCTGCCTTATATTTTGCATTTGTGGGTTTAAAATGATAGTTACAGCACAACTTGATGTTCCTTAACTTTAGTTATGGTTCCACTGAAAAAAAAAAGCTGCATAATGTCTCAGTAACTTTTGTAAATGACACATTTCATGTATATATATATATATATGAGTGTAAACGTGCATTAGTAAGTGCATGTAGCATTTTAATCTATGATATTACTTCTGAAGATTGGAACAGCAGAGACTGGAGCAACAGGAAAGGGAACAGCAGGAGAGAGAACGTCAAGAGAGGGAGCGGCAGGAGAGAGAACGACTGGCTGCTTCAAGTCAGTGCAAAACCATCATAAAAATCTACACCGTAACACAAATCACCCAGTAATTCCCCCATTATTTCACCACTCATTCGTAAGCTCCTATTCCAAAAAAATACCTAGTACCTATTCATTGTAGGCATGTTCCATCTTCAGTTATAAAACTGGTCTAGGGTTAGGATTAAGGTTTGACACATAAGGTTACACATCTTCCCCTGTCCTAAGGTCCTAAATGGCAGCAAAAAGACAACAGCTCCAGCATATTTGGGATTTATTATTTAATGCAAGAATTGTAAGGATCTTAATTTTAGTTACATTTCATTTTAATGGTGGAATATGGTTAAAATGTTAAATAAAGTTCCATGTGGAAGATAGGGCTTTCAGACTTTGGTTTAAAAATTTTTTTTTTAAATATTGTAGCATCTAGATGGAATACCAGGAACTGACAGAATCTGCCCATTGCACTGGCACAGCTCTTAGCCTTGGACAACCCCCCCTCTGCCCACAAAGCTTTGTTAAACGTATGTTTCTGCTTTACAGTAATGGCTCCACCTGCTCCACCTCTGGCCTCTGGAGGTCCCCCAGCACCTCCAGTGCCCCCACCTCCTCCTGGGCCTCCTCCCTGTGGGCCCCCTCCACCTCCAGGCCCCCCTCCATGTGGAGGGGGAGCCCCTCCACCTGCACCTCCACTTCCCACTTCTGTAAGTGGATGTGGTGATGGAGAAGGACTAGGAGGAGGTGGTCTTGCTGCTGCACTGGCAGGAGCCAAGCTCCGCAAAGTACCCAAGGTGAGAGAGAGAGTGAAAACATGAGAGAGACACACAATTAAATTAATTAAATAAGATTTATGTGCCTTAGTCTGGATTAATTTAAGGATATAGTCTGGAATAACCTAACTCTGCCTCCAAGGGGAACCTATATATAGTCTTTCTACATAACACAGTCGCGCCATCTTATTAACAATAAAGCATATACCCTATGGTTTTGTGTTACTAATAGGATATATATAAGGTAGGACCTATCTTGTCTGATCTGACTGTAGAGTCTTGCTCTCTGCTGCCCTCAGACAGATGATGGTGGTGGTGCACCTACTGTTCCAGCTCCTGCATCCACTTCCAAGCAAGATGTCAGTCGCAGCAGTGCTTCCATGCCCACTGGGGGAGGAGATCTAATGGGGGAGATGAGTGCAATACTAGCAAGACGGTGAGTAATAGAGACACAATCGCTCATGCCTTATGTCTAGGACATCCATGATTTATGACTGTATGGTGTATTGTAAACTTCAGTGCTCAAATATATGCTTATCACACTGATTCATTTTTCTTTTATATAGATTTTCAATTTCCAAAAGCCCCAGTTAGTAAATCAGATACTGAGAACTCTTATACAAAGAATATACAATTTGAACATACAAATACTGCTGTGAGCTAAATTGTAGCTGTATTGTAGTTCTGAACATTGTTGTTCATTTCGTTGGTAGTTTTTGTGTGCTTTACTCACTTTTTCTATGCATGTGCAATGACGTGTGCCTGTGTGTCCAGGAGGAAAGCTGCAGACAAAGGGGAGAAAGCCCTTCCAGTCCCAAAGACAGAAGAGCCTAGTAATGTGAGAGTACTTCTGCTTTGTGTTTTATATTGGGTACATTGGCAGCTCTGATTAATGACAGTAGGCTTTACTTGTAAGTGGTTATAGAAAGTTACTTCATTTTAAAATTGGTCTCCCTAAAATGTTCTTTAATGCAGTAACATTCAAAAGAGTTTCAACAGAAGTAGCAGAGCTAAAATTTAAAGCTGGCATATATTTCCTTTGGTGAAGATGGAAATACTTAGTTCAGTTTTTTATTGTATACCTAAGGTGTGTTACGACCCAGTCTAGGCAACAGATTGTAACAGCAATGACAGAACATGAGCACTGGGGTAGTGTGAATAATGGCATGATTTAATCATAGAGGGTATGGGCTTCAGGAGTTGATGAGATCAAAAAAGAATCAAACAATGACTTAGAAATAAAAATATACACTACATACCAGATCCAATAGAAAACAGTAATTATAAACAGTATAACAGCCAAGATTGAAACAATTTGCATGTTGTGTATGCAAATCACAACACAAATTCTTAAGAAATCTAAAGCCAAAATGAAATAGAACATAGCAAGAGGAATGTCTCCCTTTTCATTCCAATCCAGGCAGGTCTTATACATTGGGAACAGGTAACGCAGCAAATCAGGATAAAGGTCACAGTTAATAAGGATGGCCTACACCTGACACATCATGAACAGGAATGGGAGGCAGTCCAGGCAGGAGGTTTGTCAAAACCTGGAACATAGAAAAACACAATTAAAACTGACCCAGCCAGGGTCATAACACCGCCACCCATGAGAGAACACTAGGGCAAACCTGAATGTGACAAACAGTGTGCTACTATATTACTATATTATTATATTTTATGTACAGTCTAAATTAAACTGATAGATTAACGACCAGTACATGAGCTGACGGTTAGTGTTGCCCATTCTCTGGAGGAATACAAGAAGCTTATGATCAGTGTACACAGTGGCGGGCAAAGCATTAGATCCTATATACACTTTGAAATAATGTACAGCTAATAACAAAACAGGACTCTTTATCGATAGTACTATAATGAAGTGGATGGTTGAATTTTGCAGAATAATAAGCAACAGCATGATTGATGCCCATTGCATAGCAACATTGCCCCAGATCCAGTGTCCCTAATATCTACCTCAAGTTTAAACGACTTTTCAAAATCAGGAGCAGACAGAACAGGTAACGAACGTATCAAATACTGACTGATAGGCAGGGGACTAAATGAAATGAGAGGACTTGCACAAGAGGTTTGTAAGGGGAAGCACGACATCCGAAAAGTTACGATACAAACTTTTGTAATATCCCCTAGAAATCAACCTAAGCACTCTTCTGGGCTTTGGAGCAGGGAAAGCAACAATGGATTCAATAGATAGCGCCTTGACATCAACAAGATGAACAGTTCCATGTCCATACTCTTTACCTAGATAAGATATTGTCATGAACAAACGCAAAACATTTTGCAAGATTCAGAGGTGTTGTGTTCTTGAAATCGAAGGAATACCTCACCAAATGTGTGCTTTTCTGAATTGGGCAAATGAGCAGAGGGAAGACGCTCACTACGCAAAGTCAAACCATCAACATCAGGGGAATAATCAGATAAAGGGACACCTTCAGAAGCTATGACTAAGGAAAGTACAGGCAAACAAACATCACTAAAATCAGAGACATCATGTGAAACATAGCACTTGAACATGTTAATGTGACAAGCACGTGACGTTTTCTGATGATCAAGTGTTTATAACATAGTCCGTGTCACTTAGTTGTGATTTGACACAGTAGGTACAAATTTAGCATAAAGGGCAGAACCAGGAAAAGGTAACCTTATATCATTCCTGGAAGGAGTGCTAAACTGACTTTATATCAAAGTGGGACTTCATACACTGTTGCAATGTGTGTGCTAGAGTGCACATGGAGTGTAGATGCAATTGGAAGCTACTGACATAATCTAACACATTAGTTGGGGAGGATGGAGAAGAGTCAGAGGACAGCAAATGTTCTTGTCACATCTTTACAGTCACCTTTAGCAATAGCACGTCATCTAAACAGAATCGACCCAGCCAGGGTCATAACGTCATAACAGGTGTATCGTTTAACATGATGTCAGGAGGCCACATTCAACAAACGTTAATTCTAAAATAAAATATTTTTTTAATAATAATTATTAAAGAAAAATGTAGTGACACAACAAATAAATAAAAGTGTTGGGGGGGGGGGAGGGGTATCAGTAGGACAGGGGAGCAGGTGAGGGTGGGGGAATCTATTTTAATAGAGTAATGACCCTCACATTCAATTTTGCCTTTCTTCTGTCTGGATTCAGGATGATTCTGACTCTCAAGGTCAAAGTGGTAAGTTTATAAGTTTAATAAACTCTGTGTTGAACTTTAAGCCTATGTCCTTTTTGTCTATCTTATTTTCTCATGGTTTGGTCCTTTTTTTTCCCCCAACAGACACAGTGAGGAGACCCTGGGAGAAATCATCTGGCATTCCCAGGTAAGACTGTCTCTCCTAACATGTCTGTGTGCTCTGTTCTGACATCTTGCTACACTATATTGCCAAAATCAACCATCCAAATAAATGAATTCAGGTATTCCAATCACTTCCACTACTTTTATGGTTAAGAGGTCTTAATGTGGTAAATCAGTTTTAATGGAGTCTAGCTTGGTTCTCTGTTCTGGTAACTGCCTTCAGTCTTGAGGCTTTTGATTAACCTATTAACCTCTTTTAGTCAGGAATGGAGTATGTGGGGTTTATATATGTGTATATATCTAGTATATATCCAAACAGGAATAATTCTTTGACCAGAGGTCTGGATTCTCCCTCCTTCACTTCCATGCCTTCCAGGTACTGCCCAAACACACACACACATGTGCATGCACGCACAGACACACATGCACACACCCTCAAACTTAAACATAGCTGCTATGTAGCTTAAGCCCATTATTAACTTTTTTCCCTTTGAGCCTCGATTTTCTGGCTAACACAACTTTTATTAGTTAGATTTGCCTACTTATTATGAGTACAACTGTGTCCTTTTGTTGTAATGGACAACAAATAATACTAGCATGTCAGATCATGGTGGTATCTGATGGGTGGTGGTGGTGGTGGTTGGTGATGTGAAATTTTGTAGTTTATTTATTTATTTATTTATTTATTTATTTATTTAGTCTTTAGGAAGTTGATGTTGCAGAAATTTAGCTGTTGGCTTTGTTATTTCAAAATGCCATCTGTCACAGTTCTCAGATGTCATATTGGCATTGGCGCACACAGACGTCATATTGGCATTAACAGAACAGAGTTTCATGCCACAGGAAATGTGCTGTAGGGATGAAAAAGTTCCCTTGAAAAAGGCACTAAACTCCAAATTACTCCAGGTGTTTTAATCAATAGGTGTCCTTGTTAAAATAAAGGTTGTTTGACTGTATGTCTTTTTGTTCTGTTTTTTTTTTAATGGTGGCTTGACATTGTTTTACGGTTACTTTTGCTTACCATTTCTTGTGTTTTACTTTTTCTTTATTTACCTCACATCTGTGTCTTTTTACTTTACTCACTGGTTTGTTCCTTCTTTCAGACTGAAAGCTGCAGGTTCATCAAATGAGGTTGAGAGTGGAGAAGAATCTGAGATGGAGAGAATCAAACAAGTGAGAAAATATTCAGTGTTGCTCAAGAAGATTGAACTTTACTGAAAAAATTGAATTAACTCTATCCTCTCCTTTGTTAACTATGTAACTTTGTTAACTTTGTGCGTGCTTTCTCTAGGAACTGTTGGAAGAGGTTAGGAAAGAGCTGCAGAAAGTCAAGGATGAAATCATTGAAGGTAAAAGCTTAGTCCAAATGAACTTATTTCTATGTGAGGTGAATTCTTATGGCATCGCAAAGCTGGGAAAAAGCTGGTTTCCTACAGAATATATCCAAGTACAGTACAGTAGGTTAGAATTAAACATACCAATGAACTAGAATACTGTATGAATACAGGGATGAATGCTGATACCTAGAAGTGCAAAATACATAAGGTCCATCTTTAAACAATGATAAGTGCTATAAACAATAAGTGCTAGAGTTTGTTAAACAACATAAACAGTGCCCTACAATAAGTACTAAATTAGTCAGTCAATAAGGGAGCAGTGTCAGTTGTCCTTTAGAGTATTTCCCTATGCACTGTAAGAATCAATTATCAGCAAACAAAGGCTATGCCTTCTACAACTAAAGTGAAAATGTAAGTGTTAGGCTTTCAGTAACCTTTCAGGTGACTGCCATGTAAGATCTCTGTTATGGTTATAAAACTGCATATCTTTTCTCTCCTCAGCATTTATTCAAGAGTTACAGAAGAGAGGCTCTACATAATCCTATGGCAGTGAAGGGGACAAACTCTCTCTTTAGTAACCCAGGGATATATACACACACAGACACAATTATAAAATATGCAGGGACTCTATCTGTGAATGAGCACCACTCAGCTCAAAATTATTTCAGTCACAATCCTTATTATCTTACTGTGTGGTATGGACTCTTTTCTTATAACCTTTATGGTCATCCCAGCTTTTCATCCTCATGGCTTACAAATAATTCCATCTATCCCCCACTGAGAGCAGTTCACGCCAACTTCTCTTGTGTTAAGAAATCATGTATATTCATCATTCAAGTTACTGTAATATGCTGATGTGTGACGTTCTGCCTATATTCTGTTCAGGCCATTGGTTATGACCCCATCAGAGCGTAGCAGCAAGAAAGACGAGCAGAATAGTCCCTGGTTTCTTGTGTGGAGCTTGAGTTGCTTATCCACAGCTCTTAATTTCCACTCTATGCACGCCATGTAACAGCCACACAGAGCATTTTCTGATCAAGTAGGCACACTCTGGAGTTCTCTTTCACCTGTTAAGGACACTAGTGATTAAATGGATTGCATCACTCATTATAAAGAGGAAATATTAAATCAGTAAATGTGAGATTGCATGAGATTACCTCTAGACCCATGACTCTACTCTTTATGCTATATTGTGCTCGTTCCTATGCAGTGTCCTTTTAATTATATCTATCATTTAGAATTTGAATTAAATAGATAAACTAGAAATACTACAATGTCCATGCCAAACTGCCTTGACTATATATACAGCACACACTGAAAAATATTTTTGAACATTTTAAAACATTTCTATTTTCTATGATGATTGGTAAAAGGGTTTTGTGATTTGTTATATTTTCTTTAGAGAGATTGGGTTTCCTGTTTAGCTTTTTATAGAATATAAGATTTTTACTCTGAAATCTGAAATATAAACAAATGCATTAGACACTGGATTAGATATCCCTTTATTGTCAAATACAGCTATTGCTGCATCTACTGCAATTCTGTCTCGTGTGATTCCTGTCTGTACCTCTAAAACATGTCTTAAAGCCAGCATGTCAACTCTTCTACTTTTGTGTGCAAGGTTACCCCCACCCTTTCAATGTTCGATGTTTTGAAATGCCTTTGTGATTTACATTTCTTTTTTAAATTAGGAACACAGGATACAATTGTCTGTGAGTGTATGTAATGATGTTCCTCTTTTCATCTTTTTAGTCACAAACACTAAAAGCTCCTCTCTTTCTTATCCTAAATTAGTAAAGCCTAGAACACATATAATATTTGTTATTGTAAGTAAGAGAAGGAATTTTCTCATGCTGAGAAAATGTTAGATATTTCTTTTCATTATATAGTAGACAACTAGGGAACATTGCATGATGTCACTTGTATTTCTCTGATGACTGGAGGGTATCCATTTCCTTTACTCTAGTGTTTGGCTTAATGCTGGCTAGGAGCTGACAAGGTTATAATATTGGTATAAGGATCATCTTTGCTGGTATAAGGATCATCTTTTACATTTTCATAACAAAAAACAGTGTGACTACAGTGAGCAACAGCATCTAATAAAACTCAATGCAGAAATCATAGGAACACCAGGGGCTCTAACTTCAACACAGAATATTGAGCATAAGGATACAGTGGTGTTTCAGAAACCTCTCTGTTGAAGGACCAAGATAAAAAAAAAAAATAAATAAAAATAAAATTAGACCTGCAGCTTTTGTAGCTTCAGGTGTTTTAGTAGGCTAGCCACACTGACCTACAACAATAAGCAGACAATTCCCACCCCTGCCATCACCTCTCAAAAATAAACAATACTGTAGCATCTGTGGTGAAGAAGGACCAGGGAACAGCATTTCTCTCTTATAACAAGCACAACAATAATGGAAATAATTGGTTAATGGAAGGGAAAGGGTGGGGAATTAACTAGGAGAGAAACTTGACATGCAGACCGTAGACATTTCTAAACATATTTATTAATTAACAAAGGACGCATCAAAACTATATGAAATACACCAAGTCCAACTATTTAACAACATATTTTAAATGTTAAACTTAACTAAATTATGCAGAGTTGCATAGCATTTTAGTTCTTCTTTGCTACTTTCCACTACCTGAACATGATCAAGGTGTATGAGCGCACGTCACTGATCTGTGACTTTTCCAGTTGAAGTTTTGGCTTGCAGAGAAGGCAAAAAGGAAAATTGAGTTTATTCGAATTATTAGGCTAAATCACTCCTTGCACCTGATTTAAAGAAAAAATGGCTTGTAATCACACTATTTACAGCACATTGAAATTTAGCTGCAAACATAATTTTTATAGATTTGTGCCTGCATTAGTAAATCAAGAGATGAGTCTTTGTATATTAAAACTAAAGTGAACTCTCCTGTTCATTGCTATACCTTTCAAACAAAGTCCTAACTGTGATATTGTATACTGTACCCATCTTTCACTGTCATGCTTGTACTTTTTACTTTTGGAAAAAGCCCCAGAAATGGTTGATTTTAGCTTTTTTTTTTATATATATATATATATTTTATTTTTTTTTTTGAAACTACACCAAGTTTTACTATGTGATGGTAATCTAGCATATTTCACAGGTTGGTGTATATGCAAATGTATGGAGGAAAGTAAGGAAAGACTGGGTGATTAGGAGAGGATGAGCTGTGAATGGGCTCAAATGTTCAAAAATGGAAACAGTAATTAATGTAATTAATAGAATCCCCCCCACCCCCCACCCCCGCAATCATTGTCCAATTTTTCCCTATAGATATCATAATATGCTAGTTAAACATCACCCAACCTTAGTGAAAATGGCAAGCTGGGTGAAGAACATCCAGTTGAAACACTCTTCTAGGCCATTACTATGTGGATGGAGCAGAGTGATACAAGTCTTTCAGATGCCCAGCCAGTTGTAGACCACAGATATGACTGCCAACTCATAGTTGCATCCCTGGTTGCTGTGGAGTTCTTCAGGCACTCCAAAAAGGCAGAAGGACTCCACAACTAGTCAATTTGCAAACATAGCCAATCTTTATTCTGGGAACACGTGCGTTGGGTCGCTTAGTGACTCTAAGGCCACAAGGATGTCCACAGCAACCCTCCATAGGCACATTAGAGTGGAAGTACTATAGTGAGGTATGCAACTGTAGTAATTGTGCATTGGTCGCAGCAGTGCACATGTTGCACAGACATGGAGCTACATCTAAGATAGTAGAACTCCAACTACCACTTCAGCATCTTGCTTATGCCAAAGTGCCCCACGCCAGCATGCCCATGAACCACACACAGCACAGTCCTCAAGCTGGCAGTAGCACTGACCAGCTTCTATACACACTGCAGAGGCACCGGTTCCACATATGCTATTGCAGCCCATCATGCATCTGGAGGCTGTCCCTGCCTGCGTGAAGGTCCGAGTGCAATTGTGTACATCCATCTCTGTTTTCATCCCCCTCAAAGTCATCTGTGCACCTAGGATAACGCTGTATCCTCCTTGGTGCAGCAGAACTCCTTGCTACTCACAGCATCAAGGCCAGTGTCACTCAGGGGCAACAACACCAGCAGCAGCACTCTGCTGCCTAGGCTCTGTCCTTGAGTCCTGTAATGGCATTCTTAGGTGGCAGACAGGCAGCAATACAAGGCCTCTGTTTTACCATGCAGGTGTCCAGGCATGGTGTCAGATAGTGAAGTGATACTTCTGCAGTGCCATGACCCACCTCATGACCTGGCCCACAAGATCTTTGCCAAAAGATGACCATAAGCCAAATTGGTGAGGTGTAGTCAGTATGCAGGACAAAGGGGATGCCCTAGAGCTAAGGGCAGAAATGGCACAGCCCTGCCACAACAGCCAACAGCAAGTGCCGGCTATAGTAGGCAATGACCCTTTTAGCCTTATCCTGCACCTGTGAAAGTACTTCATTGATGCACTTGTCACTGGTGTCTGTGTCCATGATGCCTGCCCTGGAAAACACCGGTACAAGTGTATGTGATAGCAAATGCATTCAGCTCCCTCATCCCAGTGTAACAGAGCACTTTGCTGGGAGCTGGTATAGCGGTAGTATGAAGCTAAAACCAGGAAGCTCCACAGCTCACCGACATACGGCAGCATGAAAATACACCGTGCTTTGTAACAGTGTTGAGCTATTTATAGGCCATACAGAAGCCCAAGCTATTATTCTTTACCAGGACGATCAGCACTGTTTAGGGGCTGATTGACAGCGTGATGACTCCTGCCACGGTGGTCTCTCTCAGTTTCTATTCTGCATCCTCTTTGTCAACAGAAATCGTGGGAATGGATCCAAACTGGTGACGGATTACCATTTGATCCCTGTATGTTCATTCGCTGTGGCCATGATGATGCTTTAACAGCAGAGAAGCATCCCAATTTGTTTTACGAAATGTCAAGTTGTATCGCGTTTGCTATCTAGGCATGGTGTCACAAAATACAAGTGAACATTTTCCAACTCTGTAATTTCATTAAGTAATAAAATGCCTGTTTTACACAATAAAATGAAACGTATATACGTTTTGTTGTCTAAAACAAGCATTTTATTACTACTTAATTAAATGAATGAAGCAAGGACAGCGTGTGAAGAACTCACTTTACCAAGATAAAACAAATCTATTCCTCCTATGGTAATACATTTTAAAAAATGTCCCCACATTACAACTCTAGTTAATTAAATTAAATTGGTGTATGATTTAGGACCCAACAAGACTAAATCATACACCAAACCCAAATATTTAACAACACATTTAAAATCTGCAGAAACACATAACATTCAGGGAGTCCTCACCATGCTCCTCTCTATTTATACATTTACTGTGGAAGTTCTGAAAGGTTTGGCGGAGATGATTTTAGCATTAGGTGCGAAACGAACTGTAGGCTAGGTGAGAGAGGTTATAGCTTACAGTCCCTAATTTGACTGCTAGTTAAAATTCGTCGCGTTTTCCCAGATCCTAAAAGACTTTTAAAAGAAAATTGTTTTTTTTAGTATTTAACAACAGTGGGGATAACTGTAGCCCAGCTTTAAATGGGATAAGAACAATATGAACATGTTTTAAATGTAAATATTACGTTAGTATGCAACGTATTTTAGATAGATTCAAGCCTTTTATGTTGGGTATTTTTATTGTTTATTTTACGGGCCTTGGGCAAACGTCATTTCCTGTTTGTGCTCATGTTGAATAGCTTGCTAGTTGTTCTGGGTGGAAGAAGGCCTGGTTGAATGCCCTAGGATCCACAACCGTGAATTGTAAGTAGGTGAGTTAATCAACAAGAAGTAGTGGAAACACATTTCCCAAACCGAAACAACAATTCTAATGCGATTAGCTTTATTTAATGCCTTTGAAATAACGAAGTTTCATTACTCGATATGTCACATTGCTAGGTTAAGTATCCAACACCGCTTAGCGACACATGCCGATTAGAGGACCCAGCAAGTGTTATTAGTAGCTCTGCTAAACAGGCTCAGCGGGCGTTCGCTTGTTATTTTTGGGAAGCTGGGTGTTCATTGGCAGAACTCAGTAGCATACATCAGTTGGAAGTCATGAAGCTTTGCCGCATTGAACTGTGATTTTGAGCGTGTGTGGTAACTGAAATAAATCTTTTTTTGATTATCAAGCTGAATGAGGCGAGGTAAGGGCGCTCTTGACGCAGAATTCGTAATAAGTGGTAAGTAACTTACTAGCTAGCAAGCTAGCTAGCTAACTTTGTTAGTGTTTTTGTATTTATACCTGTCAGCTTGATGTAAAGCCAACTAAGACTGGTATTAGCAGTAACTAATTAAATATTAAATGTTCACGGCATTCATTCAGGTGAAAGTAAGCAAATTTTAGCTTAACGTTTAGATAGCTAAACTAGATAACTTGGTTAGCCTAGCTACTCGTTTCTTGCTCGCTAGCAAGAATAACTTGGTTAGCTTAGAGGCGTTAGCTAGTTCCTACAGGTATTATGATGGCTAACGTTAGCTAGGTTGTCTTACTTGAATGGTTAATCTTATCAAAAATAGTTGAGTACTCTTGTTTTATACCTTGTAGCTAACGCTATCTACTGCATTCAAACGGCTTACGGTATATTGCTGTTAGTTTACTGGCACATTACATTGGCATAGATAACTATATATATTACTTTAGTTAGCCACTATGATCAGGGTTAGATGCACTGTGCATCCTGTGGTCCGGCTCAAATAACTGTACACAGTGTTTCAGTGTCTCCACCGATACTTAAGAACATACTGGTATTTTAGATTGTATTACTTTTAAATATACTGCGACAAAACCATCCATTATGTACTGTCAGTATTTCTGCAATAAATGTAAATAATTCTGCTTTTATTGTGAAGTTACTTCTGAGTCAACTCGCTAGTCATTAAAAAGATGTTTGTGACCACATCTCGAGACCAGTCTAATATTTTCACATTGGAATTAAATGTGGCAGGTTAAAATAATAAACTCACCATCTTTAAAATATAGAAGTTGTTACTCAGAATTCTCAATTTGTATTTTTTATTATTGCTATATTTATAGCCATTTCCTGTAGTTTATCTGACTTTTTTTTCTTCCACAATCACCCTTGATATCTAATATTTTATATGCTAATAATTTATTATGGGTTATACCTGACTACTATGTAACTCACCAATGTATGCCTTTAAATACATTAGAATCACCAGTTTGAATGAGTTAAAAACAGCTTAGGTTTAGCAAACATCATCTGGGGAAACCTGTGGACATTAAAAGGTGTAACACTTTAAATACCACAGAGTTGGGACCTACCAGTAATATCAGGATATATGTGGTATTTATTATATATATATATATATATATATATATATATATATATATATATATATATATATATATATATATATATACCTACTGTATATGAGCCACATGTTACTTGCTATTAATTTGTTGTATTGACAAGCACCCCCCTTAATTGAAAAACCTGATGTAGACTTGGAATATATATAATTTATTTAAACTAAGATAGTGAATGTGGTAATGTCATAGTTGTCTCAGTTGTAAGACAAGCAGTCAGTGAAGTATTTAATTTCTTGCAGCCTTATTTTCACAGTATTTCACATAACTTTCAAATGCATATTAGATTACCTAATATTGGTAATATTGTATGTTGGTAGTTGACATGCAATGCATACATTGTTATATTAAGTGACACATTTGCTGGGATTGTCTTTTAACATTTGTGTAAGGTACAAGTAACCAAGCAATTACAAATTCTCAGCAAGCTTACAATTTTCTTACAATTTTGCATTCATGACAGAGTGAACAACTCTGAATAATTTTTGTCAGCTCTTGTTTGTCACTCTCCTTAGGCCTTCACAGGTGGGTGTGGAACTGTGAGTGAGCTGGAGCAGGCAACAGATAAACAGGACATGGTTTATGGATAGTTGTATGTCAGAAGGAGGGAGGGACTGAGTGACCTACAGATAAACAGGCAAAAGAGTTAAGACTTTGTTCCTAAATTCTGTAGTTTGTTGTATTGGGCAGTTGTAATATTGCATATGGTTAGATATGTGGCAACGAAGCATAGGGAGGAGATCTGGTTGGGCTCTCCATCAGAACTCTGTGAAGAATTGCACATCAGGGTACATTAGTAGCAGAGGTCATTGAAACTGTCAATAATAAAATTGTCTGTGAAATTTAATGCTTATGGTAGTTTTTTTTTTTTTTTTTTCCCTCATAAGTTACCATGTAGGATTGTTGTGGGGTTTTTTTTGGCAAGTGGATAACTGAATGTGGGAATAACTGAAACTGCCAGTGACTTACTAAGGTATATTATTTGTTGTCATAAGCTCAGTTGTATGTGTAGAATTTGATGTAGGTGTAGAGTATCCAGTGCTGCACATTTTTCACTATATTTAGTCTAAGTTTTATAGTGGAATGTAGTAATAGTATGGCAGGAGAATTGATAGAAAAGTGTGGTGCTTCTTTCATATCTTTTGATGTGCAAGGTATCAGTTATGCTGTCAGCTGCTTCATTATCTAGTGCTGTTCCATAATAACATGAACAGCCGCCAGATGAAGGAAATTACTGATGTGGCATTTCAAATCAGGAAGAACTGTTGACAAAGGCACCTCTTTTTAAATGTAGGTTCAACTGGCCTCCCTGGTGAATAAGGCCATACGCAGCCCCACTGACATGATCAGTGCATGCTTAGTGCCACCAGTTCCATATGGGCTTTATGCATTATGCCAAGAGCAAACACAACTGTGCTGCCCCACAGTGCCAGTCACTTCCTGAACCCATTAAATGCATATTGGCCTCCCTAGCGACTAAGGCTTTACCCAGCCCCACCAGCACTGTTAATGCATGCTTAGTGCTGCCAATTACACATGGATTTTATCAAATGCATAATCAAGCATTCCCCAACACAACATCCATACTGGCCTCCCCTAGTTACTAATGTCACACCAAGCCCCACTGGAATGGCTAATGCATGCTCAGTACCACTGATTCTATCTGGATACAACAACAAGCTCACCTACCCAGTCCTCCTTATACGGGGCAGGGGTAGCTTGGTGGTTAAGGTACTCGACTTGTAATAGGTACGTTGCCAGCTCAAGTTCCATCACTGCCAACTTGCCCCTGAGCAAGGCCCTTAACCCTCAATTGCTTATAATTGTCAAAATTGTGAGTCGCTTTGGATAAAGGAGTCATAAAATGTAAATGTAAAGGACAAAGTTTTGAACTGCAGGCCTCTCTTGCCTCATCTAAGGTCCGTGTTCATCACTCAACCATGAGAAAAACACTGGACAAGAATTGCATAGGGGAAACCAGGGTTTAGGAACAGGTTCTTGTAGACAGAAAAATCTACAGGAAGGCCTTTTGACCAACATAGTCCTTGTTATATTTGGTGAAATCCTAACACTGCTCATCTAAGTAAGAACCTCATATCAGCTGTTAAGTATCTTGGTGGTACAGTGATGGTTTGGGGATGCTTTCCTGCATTATGACTTGGACACGTTGCTATAACTGAGTGGGCTGTGAATTCTCTTTTGCGTCAGAGTTATTGTTCGAGGATGACATCAGTGATTTCAGTTCATCTCTCTGACTAGATTACTGTCTTCTTTTACTGTGCTTCAACCCAACTGCACTTCAGCTTCAGCTCAAAGTCTACACCTAACCATATTGAAATGTTGTGGCAGGACCTAAAGTGCACAGTTGATGCTCATGAGTTTATGAAATTGAATGCCATAGAGCTAAATTAATGATTGTTGTTGTTTGTTTTCTTCAGGCACTGTGCAGTACTGGTTGTGATTGCCCATTTGACCCTTGTGTTTGGAGACCTCACCCCTCCCCCATCCTCCCTGCCACCCTGCCCTGAGCCCCACATACCCCACACACCCCTGCCCATCATGAATGAGGTTAGCGTTGTCAGAGAGGGCTGGCTCCACAAGAGAGGTGAGGATCAACTAATTCGACTCGGACTTGCTCAAAAACTGTAGAATAAGCATCATTCTAACAATTTCAGATCAGGTAGATCAAATTAATACTGGTTCTCAGATTTTCTTTAATCACTATGCATAATGCTTTCATATGCTGCTGTTGCATTGCTCTGTTTAATCAGTCCTTTTCTTACACCATTTTTTTGTAATCTCTGCCTTTCTTGTCTCTGCCTTCCTGTCCTCAGGTGAATACATCAAGACTTGGAGGCCTCGTTACTTTATCCTGAAGAGTGATGGCTCCTTCATTGGCTACAAGGAAAAGCCTGAGATGTCTGATCCTAATTTGCCCCCTCTCAATAATTTCTCTGTAGCAGGTTAGTCACCAGTCTTTGAGGTTGTATGTGGTATTTAGCAGGGGCATCACTAGGGCTTTTCTTTTCAATTGGGTTCAAGCCCCCAGTGGTCTGAGCCTAGCCACAAAATGCTTTTTCTTCTAGACAGCCAGAGTAGAGCGTAATTTTAATGAAGATTACAATTTTATCAGTTGTTAAATTAAGCCAGTTATGCACAACACTATCTTAAAAAGATAAAAAGCTTTTGTCTTTGAGTTTCTGCTTGAAAATGCTTTACATAAGGGCAGTAGAGAAGGAGTCCTCAATCATACTACCAAGACATACTACCAAGTTTCAGAGTGAAGAGAGCTAGCATTATATCATTATACCAATACGTTTATCTAGTTAGCTAAAAGCTGCAAGTGGACAGCATCTTAGTTTACATGACTGAATACGTGAAGCTGATGCATTCACTAACAGTATAAAGACATTTTAACTAAGTTACTCTTGTATAACTTGCTTGCTTCTTTCAATAACCTAAAATGTGTAAAATCTCCACCTCAACCTCCTTTTTTATGCATGTGTCAGTGTCTTATCTTCTGCCTTTGTGCTTACTGAGGAGAGATTCTATGGGGATGGGCCTGGACATGGTGGATACTGCATCTTAACTTGACTGTTGTGCGAACGCATACTGTTTTAATGCACCTTAGATTGGGGGGTGGGGGGGGGGACATTTATTTCTAACATCAAAATAATTGAGGATTAGGTGCCAAAGGCCCATGCGTATTGACACCCCTGGTATTTAGTTGTGTGCATGTTTGTTAGAAATGGTGTGAATGCAAATTTGGGACAGACTACTATGAGTAACCTCCCACACACAGTTGTTTAGAGTATAAAGACATTGTTATGGCAGCTGTAATAAATTGTTTCCTTGTCACTCGGTGGTTGTGCCGTTGTGGTATATTCCCTCTTCCAGAATGCCAGCTGATGAAGACTGAGAGACCTCGGCCAAATACCTTTGTCATTCGATGTTTGCAGTGGACCACAGTCATAGAACGCACTTTCCATGTGGACAGCAATGCTGAAAGGTGAGCAAAGAAGGGTTAGGGGTTAACTTTGTACAAAACTCCTATTAACACATACTATAACAAAGTGACCAAGCTGTTTGCATCACAGACATTTGATAGGTTTGAATCAAAAAGGTGAAGGGTGGATGTTGAATTTCCTGGGCTGATGCTATATTAATAAATCAAAATACTTTTTTGCATTTGCAGAAACTTGAAACATTTTAAAGAAAAATTATTTATGAAGTTCAGTGAGCATGCTTTTACAAACGTGATCTCGGAACAACAGCACGAAAAATCACTTGCCTCGTTGGGGCAGTTCATGTTGGGGTGGGTGGCGCAATGTGTTAACGACATAACTGGCGCCAAACTCAATTCTCTTGACTGTTTTACCCCTCATAATGCAAAAATATTTTTAAAAATAGTCTAATCCATTTGCACATCCAGTCAAAATAAATCAATATTATCTGTTGACAAACTGTCAGAGTGAGGTGTACAGGAAAATGGCCAAGCATGAATATGAAGCAAAACTAGTCCGCAGCTTAATTCCCTCATGGGTTGATTTTGACCCCTCTGTACCTGATGTGTTCTGCTAAGTTTGTGGGGAATATCCTAACAAGGCAGATAAAAGTGGCACTCGCTTGCCTGAACTACAAATTTTATAAATAACTCTACATTATTCACATTGTGTATAGCAGGTAAAAAAGCTGGTATCACGTCTGGACCATTAGACATGTGCAAATGACACATGAACAATGCAGCCAATTCCAAGTTGACCAAGTTGGTCGCAACAGCATTTCGTAGGGTTAAAAGACAAACCTTTGAAATCTTAGTTATTTACAACAAAAAGAAAATAAGTGAAATATTGTGACCATGCTTACTTATTTTAAGAATATATCACCTTTAACTAAATAAATTAGCTTTTGTGTATTAGCTTTACAATACAAAGGTTTTTTGGGGGGGCAAGTTGGACCCTGTAAGTGGTTAATTTTTCATAGCCTTGAGACACGTAAATCAGACATGATGATTATCAAGTGCACATTACATTGGACTGGAAAGGTCCCAGGAGGAACATACCTGAAAAGCTAAAAAGTTACCAACATCAATCTGATGTTGCTTGATGATGAGTAAACATCATCAAGCCTCCCTTGACATTAAAAGGGTTGGTCATCAAGATCCATAAATTGCATGTTTTTGTCTGTCATGACTAGCTTTTGCACTGTCCTTAACACATATTCTGCTGTTTACAAATGCCTGTTGTCCTTATGTTTTCTTGCTTATTTTAGCTGCCTCATATTCTTTGCACAGATCACTAGATGAGTTTTCACTAAGAAAATGTGCAAGGTGCTTATGTAACTAGGAGTATGCCTATGTGCTGTCATGCATAGGTTAGATGGTTTCAGATCGACTAGAAATTGGTAAAGGAAACTGACTCTGAGAATGTGGAACGTCACGCCTTTGGCATGGAAAGGGCCTGAGAAGGTAGGGCAGGTCCCTCCTAGTGACTCCATTGTCCTGCATGGAGAATTCAGTGCCCATATTGGGAATAACAGAAATACATGGAGGTGTGTGACTGGGAGGAATGGCATACCTGTTCTGAACCTGAGTGTGGAAAATGTTATTAGATGTTATTACACACTTCATTAGAAAACAGTTATGCTCATAACGGTACATGGTACCATAGTGCCTTGCGTATGAGGTCAGTGATCAATTTTGTGGTCTTATCAGATGACTAAAAGTCCTGTTTGTTTTGGACACTCAAGTGAAGAGATGGGCAGAGCTGTCAACTAATCACCATTTGGTAGTGAGCTGGAAGAATCAAAAATATGATTTGGCCAGATAGGCCTGGTTGGCCCTGGAGAGCCTTCTAGGTGGCTTTTTGAGACATACTTTCATCTTCCACTAGGTTCAAATCCTCAGTCGTCGATACAGTGGTAAGAAGCTCTGGCCAGAAGGTTATAGAGGCCTGCCATGATGGTAAACCTAGAACATGCTGGTGGACACCAGCAGTAAAGGAAACTGTCAAGTTGAAGGAGGCTTTCTGAGTATTGCTGAGACAAAAGCTTGATTTGGAAGGAGTTTGGAGTCTATTGGGCCCAAATATGTTCTTGAAAATGTCTCAGAAGGGGAAGGCATCACCCAAGCTGTCCTGAGCGATGAGGAGGTGCAGACCTCTACTAAGGATCTTGTTGAGCAGTGGATGGAACACTGAGGAAGTACTCATCTTGGTGGACATGCAGTTATATCAGAAAGTAGTGCCTGAAACTGGCCGTGATTTCAAATTTCATTTTTGTGGATGCAGCCCTCATGGTAGTTAAAAAGTTGCATGGTGACAGGCAGCAGGAGTAGATAAGATTTGATCTGAGAAATTAAAGGTACGGGACAGTGTTAGGCTTGTGCAGTTAGCGCTCTTCAGCATGGAAAATGGTTAAGATGCCCTTGGACTGGCAAACTGGAGTGATGATCCATGAATTTAAAAATGAGTGTGTCCATTTTATAAGGGAATTACACTCCTTATCCTTCCAGGAACAGTCTATGCTGTGATATTGAAGAGGAGAATCTATAGTTGAACCTAGGACACAGGAGAAGCTATGCCGCTTCACCTTGGGTCGTGGAACAGTGGACCAGCTCTTTTCTCATGGGAGTAAGCCAACCCAGTCTACATGCGTTTTATAGACTTGGAAAAGGTGGACGTTCAGCATACGCTTTTGAGCGCTGATGCAGGATTACAAAGTATATATGGGTTGCTGCTTCAGGCAGTCTCTGTTTAATACAGCAAGAGCTGTGTCTAACGGAGTATATACCAGAAAATTCTGCTTACGTAATCACTCTGCTCCCAACTCCACTCCATTGTATTTCCCACCCCTCTCCCTTTAGAAGTGCTTCTGTTTTAAAGTATTTTTAACAATGAGTTCTTCGCTTAACATATTAGGATAAACAGCTCTTTAAGAAAGGTGACATGTTTTATTGAACTGAAAGAAAACCAGCAGCAGCCTGCAATTTTTTTTTCTTCATCTAAAATGATTTTAACCATAAAAACAATATTGGTAAGCATACTGTTCATTGTGCAGGGACATGTACCTGTAGATGGAAAATGTCATGTTTTCCGGACATGTCTTTCTACGTTCCACAATGAATCCTTTCTGATGGTAATAACCTTACAGTACTTCTATTCACTATTAAGAATTTTAATTAGGGACTTGTTTTCATGGTCTCTGTGAAAATACCTAGAGAACTCCAAGCTTGTAAAAATGAATGGTGCAATTTCATTGTCATCCAGTCACGTGTTGCACTGGAGTGGTACTAGAGCAATCTTGGAGCGAAAGAAAACACCAGTGTTGTTTTCCCACTCATTGCTTTGGTTGAAATTGCATCACTCTGCACCACTCACGTTCTCTGGTGTCCAAATTTTTGCTGTCATTCACAGTGAGTGTTGAGTTTGTCAAGATTGCATCTGGTCTCCACTCTTGTTTCTGGTTGTGAAGGCACAGCTGAGGTGGAGTGGTGTCCAATAAGGAGGGCTAGAGGTGTTATTTGTAGGTGATGGCCTCTTGGGTGCCTCAGAGGTGGACTTGAGACAAGCACTTGAATACTTTGTGATTGAATGTGAACTGGCTAGGATGAAAATCAGCATCTCTAAATATGAAGTCATGGTGCTCTCCCAGAAATAGAATCACCCTTCAGGTGAGAGGAGAAATCTGCACTTTGTGGAGGAGTTTATGCATCTCTGGATTTTGTTCACGACTGATAGAAAAAGGGAGAGAAAAATGGATTGGTTTGGCTGCAGCAGACTTGCGGTTTCTGAATTGGTCTTTGGTGGTGAAGCAGGAGGTTGGTCCTGGGATGGCTCATCAGGTGAGCTACACGAGTAACACAGAACTCGTTGTTGCAAGGGACAGAAAAACCTGGGCTGATCATCTCAGCCTTCTACCACCTAGAAGCTAACCAGGAAAACCAGAAAGATGATTAGATTAGTGATGTTTAAAAGCCCTTATTATTTCCTAATTTTTGTACCCAAGCTGAACATTTCTTGCAAACTGCAATTCTGTTCTCTTCTGAAACTTAAACTCCATATAGCATACATTTTCAATTCAGCATCTTGGTGTAAATATGCATGAATCGTTATGCCAATATATAATGTATTCATATTACTAATGCTCTTTTACAAACATCAACAACCCATCTTTAATCAATGTTTGCAACAAATTCCCCAAGTTATCATATATTAATGGTTATTATCAGTGCTATTTAAGGGGACATTACAGTAATGGTATATGTGATAACAAGCCAATATGATGTTTGTTTACTACTAGTGCAACATGGAACTGGTGGCTGACAAGTTTTCAGATTTTGCTGCATTTTTGTTATGAGAGAGGCCTATCAAGTTGTTGAATAACCATGTTGGCCGCTAGTATTCAAGTAACGTTAGCTATATTTAATAGGTCAACCTGGGTTAACATTTTTAGACCAACTGATCCAGGATATACAGTTCTCAATGGCTCTTGACCTAGGACTCGGTGCAAGAGAGCCGTTTTGTCTAGGCATAAGCAGGACTGGGATGATGGTAGTAATTTGCATTTCTTTTTAAAGCATTTCTCTTATGCTGTGCTCGATATGGCCTAATAGAACCTTGATATTCTCTCAGGGAAGAGTGGATCCGTACTATTCAGGCTGTGGCCAATGGCCTGAAGTCTCGTGAAGAGGAGGAACCAATGGACATCAACTTTGGTTCCCCTGGTGACAATAGCCTGGAGGGCATGGAGGCATCTATAGCCAAAACTCGTACCAAAGTGGTCAGTGTCCTAATTCTAAGGCATTGAAAGAACAAAACAGAATAAAAAGAGCTTTCATGAGAAAGGCCTCCCTCATTTGTAATTTAGTAAAGAGGGTGCATGTTGGCCTATTTTACTCTCTAGTAGATTTTTATCAGGGTTATTGACCTGAGCATACATACGATTCAAATATTGTTTATACCTTCCCACTACTGTAAATCACATTGGTGTTCAAAATTCAAGCAGTCTCTTTTTACATTTACAGCGTTTAGCTGATGCTTTTTTATCCAATGCAACTCACAATTATGACTGAGTACAACTTGAGCAATTGAGGGTTAAGGGCCTTGCTCAGGGATCCAACAGTGGCAGCATGGCAGTGGTGGGGCTTGAACCATCAACTTTCCAATTACAAATCAAGTACTTTAACTACTGAGCTACCAGACTGAATAACATAATTATCAAAAATAACTACTGATAATTATTTTCTAGCCTTTTATTAACTCAACTGCCCATTTCTGGAAGAACAGCATTTTTTCAGCAAAATGTTTGTTTTGTCTTTAGACAATGAGTGACTTTGACTACTTGAAGCTATTAGGAAAAGGCACGTTCGGAAAGGTGATTCTTGTGAGAGAAAAAGCCACTGGTATGCATTATGCCATGAAGATCTTGCGTAAAGAGGTCATCATTGCTAAGGTTGGTGGTGCAAATAAATGTCTTATAGAAGTGTTCTGCAGTGTAATGCAGTTTCTTATGAATTTGTATGTGCTATAGGATGAAGTAGCACACACAGTCACGGAAAGCAGAGTGCTACAGAACACAAGGCATCCCTTTCTCACGGTGGGAATGATTTCTTACAGTCTGTTTAGATTGCATGGAAATGATATTTCATAGTTTGACTGAGTCTTTCTCTATCTCTGACCACAGACACTAAAATATGCCTTCCAGACACATGACCGCCTATGTTTTGTGATGGAGTATGCAAATGGTGGCGAGGTATTTAACCTTGACCTTTCTTTAATACACAGTGAATACCTGTGAAGATTCCAACTTTCTTTTTTTTTTTTTTCTCATCTCCCATCAGCTGTTCTTTCACTTGTCACGAGAACGTGTATTTACAGAGGAAAGAGCACGATTCTATGGAGCTGAGATTGTTTCTGCATTGAAATACCTGCACTCTCGAGATGTTGTCTATAGGGACCTCAAGGTAGACTAATTTTAGTGTTGTGTTCAGAAAGTAATGTTTGTTTTTTTTTAATTGGCCCCAGGCCAACCACTTAAGCCATTTGCAGCATGCTGGAAGGATTCAATAAGTGTTGCAGTCTTCAATTGTACTTAATATTTAGATTCTATTTTAAAAATAGTATTCTTAATTGTATGTTTTTGTATTTGATGGCTTTTTAAATTTTTTGTTTTTTCAGCTGGAAAATCTAATGCTGGACAAAGATGGTCATATTAAAATCACAGACTTTGGCCTGTGCAAGGAGGGCATCACCAATGATGCTACAATGAAGACCTTTTGTGGCACCCCTGAGTACCTGGCTCCTGAGGTGGGACTCAAATAGTTTGAGAATCCTTAAATTCTTCTCCTCCCAGACTAGGGTTTTCAGTGCATCAATATCACTGTTGGTACTTTAGCACTTGTCAGTACTAAGTGTTTTGAAATAAAGTAGTTAATAGTACATGCAGAGAGAATTTTTCATACAAAGCACCCCAAATGGGTATAAACTGATGAGATGTATTTTATAATCCTTGTTTTTGTAGGCTACAGCAGAGAACACCACACCTCCAAAATTGGGGTGAAATGTTATTGAAATGTATCATGTCCTGGTGGCAGTGATGTGAAATAGGCTATGTAGACGTATCTAAATTGTCTAAATTCGTGGTGCTTACGCAAAATACTTTTGAAATTGAATTTCTAGTAAACATCTTGGATTTCTTATAACGAGTCTAACTTGCAGTCCTTGAAATCTTTAAAGCCAGCTGTATATCAGTTTTCTTATTAGCTATAGGTCTATTTGTAACATCTCAAAGTAACCTTATCCAGCAAATAAATCTTTAGTAGTCTGTACTGTTGCAAAAATTGCATTAGCAAGCAAGCCAGCTAATATATCAGAGGAGGCTGATTTATCATCTCTCCTTTCCTTATCTGATAGACAAAAAACATTGGGTCATGTACAATACTTGGTGACAAACTAAATCATACTTTCAACATTACTTTAAATTCTAAATCTAAAGCAGTAATGTCTCAACAAAGTAATGTCGTCAAAGTCAGCATTGTTATGCATCATTCTGCTGCTTCAAATAGTTAGCTAGCTAGTGTTTGTGAAGAACATCAAATGGTAGCAGCATTAAGAAATGCATCAGAGTTTAGTAAATTTGGCATAATATAATTTGTACAGTTGGTCACTTTGTTGTTACTGCAAACCACTAACAGAATACATTTACTGGACAAGCGATCTGCCACAGTATACATGACTGCTTTTACTTTTTGGGATGCCCCATCCCTTAGCTAAAATGTTGATTTTGGTTAAACAAACTTCCTTATGTTTGTGATCTCAAAACAAAATTTATGTCAATAATGATAGGCTGTTAGAACTAAGCTTTTGACATTTTTATTCAATATGTTTATCACCCTAAAAAATAAATGTGATACAAATATAGTGCAGTTAGTGGCTTGCATGTCCATGTCCATGTCCATTTCCTACCACAAAGCATTGTTTGCATTACCAGTGCTGCTGAAAGCTTTGGAAATGAGGAGAAAGGGTGGAACTGGCCAGGTGTGCAAAAGTGAACAAGAACTTTTAATATCCTCCAAAGCTGAGGACATTGTTGGCAGTTAACACCACCTCAGCTATAAGGAAGTGGTTTGGATATCTGAACAGCAATGAATCACAGATTAAGACAGTCTGCAAAATGTCATTGGTCGATAACCAGGGATCCATGCAAAACAAAACAAACATTTGCTTCACCTAAAAATGTAAAATCCCAGCAACCACTCAGTATTTTCATCTGTCCACAGGTTTTAGCTAGTGGTGCTGTACCAAAGGTTTGAGATAAATGACTCCCATTGGGTTGCAGCAGACCACATAAACAGATCACTGGTTCAACATTTAACAACTAACCAGACAATGAGGGTGCTCAGCATTATAAAATTGTATATTATGATAAGTATTGATATTGATCAATATGGGAAAAATTGTGATCATATTTTGCCATATTACCTAGCTCTACACTCAAATACTAAGTCTATCTGCTGGTTGGTTATAGGTCACTGCTCCAAGGATTTAAGGAAGTTGTTTTTTTTTCCCCAAATAAACCCAGCTTTGGCTTAATGTACTGTAAATGTGGTGAAGCATCACCCCAGTGCTTTGAAACATGCTCACTCACCCCTGTGATTCTGGCAGCC